>NC_142795.1:91835091-91880058 GCF_049724085.1 Artemia sp. Qi Xiang Cuo | reverse complement strand
TACTTGTCTCATAGTTCAAATATATCTCTTTCTCAGCATTCAAGGCAACAATGACTTTATCATGTGCACAAACTTTTTTCGAATAATTCATTTTCATGTCTTTTTAAAAATATGATGTAGGGGTTTATTCCTCCAATGATTAAAAACTAATGATTAAACTCACGCAATAACCTAGATAGTCTCGATAAGCTACCATAGGATACCACTGGGAAAATCGCTTCCAATGTAAGAGCAACCATAGAATACATTCGCCACACCCGCACGCTTGCATAGTGAGATAAAAATAAAAAATCAACCCGGGGGGATATTCCAGCTAGTATGTTTAGGTTAGGTTAGACTAGATTAAGTTAGGTTAAATTAGGATAGGTTAAGTCGGGTTAGGTTAGTTAGGTTAGCTAAGTTAGGTTAGGTTAGCTAGTGAACATCTCTCCATGTTTAAGTTAGGTTAGGTTAGATTAAGTGTTAGGTTAGGTTAAGTTAGGTTAGGTTAGCCTACGTACGCGCGCGTATGTAGGCTAACCTAACCTAACTTAACCTAACCTAACATAACTTAATCTAGCATAACCATAGCTAACCTAAATTAAACATGAAAAGATGTTTACTAGATAACCTAACATAACCTAAATTAGCTAACCTATCCTAACTTACTTAGCACGACTTAACCTGTCTTAATCTAACCTAGCTTAATCTAGTCTAACCTAACCCAACCATACTTACTGGAATATCTCCCCTGGTTGATTTTTTCTTTCTATCTAACTCTCTAAGCGGTTGAGTGTAGCAAACGTACTCTAGATTTGCTCCTATTGTATAAGTAGCCGGACCTGTAGTATTAAATAGTAGCCTATTAAGACTCCCTAATTAACTGCATATATGAAATGTGTAATTTTTTACCATTGGAGTAATTAAACCCAACACCATATTTTTAAAAATAGAGACAAAAAATAATTAATTACAAAAAGTGTATGCAGATGACAAAGTCATTTTTGCTTTAAATGCTGACTAAGAGTTATATTTGAACTATTGAACAGGTAGTGGTGGATATATTATTGAGAATGTTTGTATACCTTGTCATGATAGTGAAGAATTAAATTTCTTTGGAGTAGTCCAGAATTTTCATCGTTCAAAATTTGGATATTTGAAAGTGTTATTTCCAGAAAAGTTAGTACTGAAAGAGAATGCCAACATACAAGTAATAGTTGATGAAAATCGGCAGCCTTTAGATATTGGCTCAGGTAATATGTGAGCTATTGATAGATTGTATTGGCATATATCTAATGTTAGAATTCAAATGAAATAAATGAAGAAAAGGATAGCCTAATTCCGCAATAACATTAAAAACAATATCTTGTCAACTTGCCAAAGCTGTTAAATTTCTAAAAATCATTGGATAAGAGATAGTTTAATTGTAGTCAAAATAAAATCAGCGTTTATAGCCAATTTTGCCAATATATATTATGAAAAATTGTTTGGACAATGAAGCACAAATCAGCCTTATTACTGCTATTAATCATATGGTCAATGAATCAATAATACCTAGGATGAAACGTTTATTGAATCAGAAGAGGATATTCTCTGCGTAAATCGTATATTACTCAAAATGGATGAATGATTATTCTAGTGGTCATGAATAAAGAGAATCTAGTAACTCCAGTATTGAGAGAGAGAGAACTTGATAAATTATTTTATGGTAAAGATTCAGAATGTACAATGCTGTTCAATGATGTTAATAATGTAAAATAATATACGTAGTATGTTTTTATATTTTTATTACATGTTGCTAATTCAAAAAAAATATTCTATGCATTAATTTGTTTTATTTCTATTATCATAGAAAATGATAGCATGTTTAGTTTTTCGAACGCCTATTAAAAATTTTGTGATTTTTTCTTTTCTTTGAAAAAATAGTAGAATTGACTTATAACTTTTTTTCTTTTCTCTAATAAAATTCAGAATGGAACTTTAAATTTCTTTGTATCTTTGTGAAATTAAGAACCGAAGTGGAAGATTTTTATTTTTCTCTGCATAAATTAGAATTGAAGTGTAAGTTCTTTGATGAAATTCATACTTGAACTAACTTTCTATGATCAACTTATAACTTTTTATATCTTCTATACAATATTCAGAACAGTAATTTTAAGTTTTTCTATCTTTGAGAAAAATCTGAGCAGAAGTGCAGATTCTCTATTTTTTCTTGAAAAACAGAATTGTTCTGTAACTTATTTCTTGTCATAGGGATATTTAGGAGAATAACTAGAACGTTTTTTCACATCAATGAGAAAATTAGTTCCTTATCTTCATAGTGAAATATTCAAGTTTCATTTGTAACTTTTTCTATCTTACACAAAGACTTTGGAAGAGCATTTTAAATTCAAGTCTGGGGAAAAAACTGAACTAAAGTGTAACCTTCTTATATTATTATTAAAAATAGAATTGATCAATAACCCTAACTTCTTTTTCTTTGTTAAAATTCAGAAGAGAGCTTGAACTTTTCTTCACTTCATTGAGAAAATTTTAAACTTAAGTAGAACTTTTTATTTTCCGGGTAAATATTCACAATTACGGTATAACTTCTCTATCTTCTATGGAAATATTTAGAAAAGAACTTTAAATTTCTTTGTGTCTTTGTGAAAATAAATAATTGAAATTAGAAATTGAAGTGTATTCTATGGTAAAATTCAGAATGAAACCTGAATTGTTCTATGTTCTAAGAATAATTTGGAACAGTATTTTAAATTTTTTCATCTCTTTGCGAAAAATATGAACTGAAGTAGAACCTCTTTATATTATTTGTAAAAAATAACCTTGATCAATATCTAATTTCTTTTTCATTGAGAAAATTCAGATTAGAACTTGCACTCTTCTTCACTTCGTTGAGAAAATTTAAAATTGAAGTAGAACTTTTTTTGTTCCAGGTAAATATTTACAACTATGGTGTAGCTTTTTCTATCTTTTACGTAAAAATTTCAAATTGAACTTTAAGTTTCTTTTTGCCTTTATGAAATTAAGAACTGAAGAGGAAGTTTTTTATTTTCTTTAGAGACATTAGAATTTAACTGTAAGTTCTTTAATAAAATCCAGAAGATAACTTGAACTTTCTATCTTCTATGAAAAATTTGGAACAGTATTTTAAATTTTTTCATCTCTTTGAGAAAAATCTGGAAGTGACTTGCAAGTGGTAAAACTTGAACTTATGATATTGTGACGTTGAGCAAAAAAGTTGTAAAGTAAAGTTGTGGTGAAACGGATGGGTACCTGAACTTGTAAAATGTTTGTAGGAGGGGCATTATGAAAAGAACTTGTTCTGAAATGCCTTTTGAAAGGTATTGCTTGGTGTTGGGGCATTCAAAAAGCTGTTAAGTATAGTTCTGGGTGAAAAAGATGGGTACTTCAACTTGTAAAATGGGTTTAGGAGGGACATTTAGAAAAAACCTTTTTCTGAAATGTCATTTGAGAAGTATTGCTAGGTGTTGGAGCATTCAAGAGCTGTAAAGTATAGTTGCAGGTGAAAAAGATGGGAACTTCAACTTGTAAAATGGGTTTAGGAAGGACATTAACAAAATAACTTGTTCTGAAATGCCATTTGAGAAGTATTGCTTGGTGTTGGATAATTCAAAAGCTGTAAAGTAAAGTTGTGGGTTAAAAGGATGGGCAATTCAACTTGTAAAATTGGCTAAGGAGGGACATTTAGAAAATAACTTGTTCAGAAAAACCATTTGAAAAGTATTGCTTAGTGGTGTAGCATTCAAGAGTTGTAAATTAAAGTTATGGGTGAAAAGGATGGGTAACTCAATTTGTAAAATGGGCTTAGGAGTGATATAAAAAAAATAACATGTTTTAAAATGGCATTTGAAAAGTATTCCATGGTGTTGGAGCATTCAAAACAGCAGTATAGTAAAGTTACGGTGAAAAGTATGATTATTTAAACTTGTAAAGGGAGCGTAGGTGGGACATTAATAAAAGGACTTTTTCTGAATTGCCTTTGAAAAGTATTGCATGGTTTTGGAGCATTCAAAAGCTTTAAAGTAAAGTTGGGGGTTAAAAGGATGAGTACTTCAAATTGTAAAATTGGGCTTAGGAGTGATGTTAAGAAAAAACTTGTTGTGAAATACTTTTTGAAAAGTATTGTTTGGTGTTGGGGCATTCAAAAAGCTGTAAAGTAAAGTTGTGGGTGTAAAGGATGGGTACTTCAACTTGTAAAATGGGTTTAGGAAGGACACTAAGAAAATAACCTGTTCAGAAATACCCTTTTAAAAGTATTTTTTGATGTTGGAGCATTCAAAAAGCTGTAAAGAAAGGTCGGGAGAGAAACGGATTGGTATTTCAATTTATAAAATGGGTTTAGAAAGATTACCGAGAATGGAAATTGTTCTGAAATACCTTTGAAAAATACTACTGGGTGTTGAGCATTTAAAACGCTGTAAAGTAAAGTTTTTGGTGAAAAGAATTGGTATTTCATCATTTAAAATAGATTTAGGACGGACCCTTAGAAAAGAACTTGTTCTGAAACGAATTTGAGAAGTATTGCTTGGTGTTGGGACATTCAAAAGGCAGTAAAGTAAATTTTTGCGTGAAAAGGATCGGTAATTCAATTAGTAAATTGGGTTTAGGAGGGATATTAAGAAAATAACTTGTTCTGAAATGCCATTTGAAAAGTATTACTTGGTCTTGGAGCATTCAAGAAGATTCAAAGTAAAGTTGTGGTTTAAAACAATGGGAAGTTCATCTTGTAAAATGGGTTTGGGAAGAACATTAAGAAAATTACTTGTTATGGAATGCTGTTTGAAAAGTATTGCTTGTTGTTGGAGAATTGGAAATGGCAGTATAGTAAAGTTGCGGGTGAAAAGGATGGGTACTTCAACTTGTAAAATGGGTTTATGAGGGACATTATGAAAATAACTGGTTCTGAAATGCCTTTTGAAAAGTACTGCTTGTTGCTGGGGTATTTAAAAAGCTGTAACGTAAAGTTTTGGTGAAGAAGATGGGTGGTTCAACCTGTAAGAAGTTTTTATGAGGGACATTCAGAAAAAAACGTGCTCTGAAAGGCCATCTCAAAAATACTGTTTGGTGTTTGAGCATTCAAAAAGCTGTAAAGTAAATTTATGGATGAAAAGAATGGGTATTTCAACTTGTAAAATAGGTTTAAGAGGGACATAAAAAAAATAACTTGTTGTGAGATGTCATTTGAAAAGAATTGCTTGGTGTTAGAGCATTCAAAAAGGTAGTATAGTAAAGTTGTGGGCAAAAAGGGTGGGTACTTCAACTTGTAAAATGGGATTAGGAAGGATATTAAGTAAAGATCCTATTCTGAAATGCCATTTGAAAAGTATTGCTTGGTGGTGGAGCATTCAACAAGCTGTAAAATAAAGTTGTGGGTGAAAAGGATGGGTACTTCAATTTATAAAATAGGTTTAGGGGGAACATTAATAAAAGAACTTGTTCTGAAATGTCTTCTGAAAAGTATTGCTTGGTGTTGTGGCATTCAAGAAGCTGTAAAGTATAGCTATGGGTTAAAAGGATGGGTACTTCAATTTGTAAAATGAGCTTAGAAATGATATTCAAAAAATAACAGGTTCTGAAATGCCATTTGATAAGCATTCCATGGTGTTTGGATAATTCACAAAGGCTCTAAAGTAAAATTGCGGTGATAATGATTAGTATTTAAACCTGTAAAGTGGGTTTAGGTGGGATATTAATAAAAGAACTTTTTCTGAAATGCCTTTGAAAAGAATTGCTTGGTTTTGGAGCATTCAAAAGCTGTAAAGTAAAGCTGTGGGTTAAAAAGATGGGAACTTCAACTTGTAAAATGGGTTTAGGAGGGATATTAAGAAAATAAGTTGTTCTGAATTTGCTTTGAAAAATGCTGCTTGGTGTTGGGCATTCAAAATGCTGTATAGCAAAGTTGTGGGTGAAAAGGATGGGTACTTGAACTTGTAAAAAGGGTTTAGGATGGACATTATGAAAAGAACTTGTTCTGAAATGCCTTTTGAAAAGTATTGCTTGGCGTTGGCGCATTCAAAAAGCTGTAAAGTAAAGTTGTATGTGAAAAGGATGGGTACTTCAATTTGTAAAATGGGTTTAGGAGGGACATTAAGAAAAGAAGTTGCTCTGAAATGCTATAGTATTCCTTGGTGTTGGAGCATTAAAAAAGCTGTAAGGTAAAGCTGTGGGTGAAAAGAATGGGAACTTCAACTTGTAAAATGGGTTTAGGAAGGACATTAAGAAAAGAAATTGTTCTGAAATGCTATTTGAAAAGTATTGCTTGGTGTTGGAGCATTCAAAAAAGCAGTATAGTAAAGTTGTGGATAAAAAGGATGGGTACTTCAACTTGTAAAATGGGTTTAGGAGGGACATTAAGAAAAGAACTTGTTCTCAAATGCCTTTTGAAAAGTATTTCTTGGTGTTGGGGCATTCAAAATGCTGTAAAGTTGTGGTGAAAAGGATGGGTACTTTAACTTATAAAATGGGTTTATGAGGGACATTAAGAAAAGAACTGGTTCTGAAATGCCTTCAGAAAAGTATTGCTTGGTGTTGGAGCATTAAAAAACCTATAAAATAAAGTTGTGGGTGAAAAGAATGGGAACTTCAACTTGTAAAATGGGTTTAGGAGGGACATTAAGAAAATAACTTGTTCCGAAATGCCATTTGACAAGTATTGCTTGGTGTTGGAGCATTCAAAAAGGCAGTATAGTAAAGTTGTGGGTAAAAAGGATGGGTACTTCAACTTGTAAAATGGGTTTAGGAAGGACATTAAGAAATGAAATTGTTCTGAAATGCCTTTTGAAAAGTATTGCTTGGTATTGGAGCATTCAAAAGCTTTAAAGTAAAGTTGTGGGTGAAAAGTATGGGCACTTCAACTTGTAAAATGGGTTTAGGAGGGACATTAAGAAAAGACCTTGTTCTGAAATGTCATTTGAAAAGTATTGCTTGGTGTTGTGGCATTCAGGAGCTGTAAAGTATAGTTGTGGGTGAAAAGGATGGGAACTTCAACTTGTAAAATGGGATTAGGAAGGACATTAAGAAAATAACCTGTTTTAAAATATCATCTGAGAAGTGTTGCTTGGTGTTGGAGCATTCAAAAAAGCAGTATAGTAAAGTTGTGGTGAAAAGGATGAGTACTTAAACTTGTAAAGGGGGTTTAGGTGGGACATTAATAAAAGGACTTGTTCTGAAATGCCTTTGAAAAGTATCGTTTGGTGTTGGAGCATTCAAAAGCTGTAAAGTAAAGTTGTGGGTTAAAAGGATGAGTACTTCAACTTGTAAAATGGGCTTAGGAGTGATTTTAAGAAAGAAACTTGTTGTGAAATGCTTTTTGAAAAGTATTGCTTGGTTTTGGGGCATTCAAAAAGTTGTAAAGTAAAGTTGTGAGTGTAAAGGATGGGTACTTCAACTTGTAAAATGGGTTTAGAAGGGAAATTAAGAAAATACCCTGTTCTGAAATTCACTATGAAAAGTATTGCTTGGTGTTGGAGCATTCAAAAGCTGTAAAGTAAAGTTGTGGGTTAAAAAGATGGGTACTTCAATTTGTAAATTTGGTTTACGACGGTCACTAAGAAAAGAACTTGTTCTGAAATGCCTTTGAAAAGTATTGCTTGGTGTTGGGCATTCAAAAAGCTGTAAAGTAAAATTGTGGGTGAAAAGGATGGGTACTTCAACATGTAAAATGAATTTAAGATGGACATTATGGAAAGAACTTGTTCTGAAATGCATTTGAAAAGTATTGCTTGGTGTTGGCACATTCAAAAGGCTGTAAAGTAAAGTTGTGTGTGAAAAGGATGGGTAGTTCAATTTGTAAAATGGGCTTAGGAGGGATATTATGAAAAGAACTTTTTCTGAAATGCCTTTTAAAAAGTATTTCTTGGTGTTTGTGAATTCAAAAAGCTGCAAAGTAAAGTTGGGGGTGAAAAGAATGGGAAGTTCATCTTGTAAAATGAGTTTAGGAGGGACATAAAGAAAATAACTTGTTCTGAAATCCCATTTGAAAAGTATTGCTTGTTGTTGGAGCATTCAAAAAGGAAGTATAGTAAAGTTGTGGGTGAAAAGGATGGGTACTTCATCTTGTAAAATGGGTTTAGGAGGGACATTAAGAAAAGAAATTGGTCTGAAATGCCTTTTGAAAAGTATTGCTTGGTGTTGGAGCATTCAAAAAGCTGTAAAGTACAGTTGTGGTGAAAAGGATGGGTGCTTCAACTTGTAAAAAGGTTTTATGAGGGACATTAAGAAAGGAACTGGTTCTGAAATGCCTTTTGAAAAGTATTGCTTGGTGTTGGGGCATTCAAAAAGCTGTAAAGTAAAGTTATGGATGAAAAGAATGGGAACTTCAACTTGTAAAATGGGTTTAAGAAGGATATTAAGAAAATAGCTTGTTCTGAAATGCCATTTGAAAAGTATTGCTTGGTGTTGGAGCATTCAGAAAGGCAGTATAGTAAAGTTGTGAGTGAAAAGGATGGGTACTTCAAATTTTAAAATGGGCTTAGGAGGGACATTTAGAAATGAAATTGTTCTGAAATGCCTTTTGAAAAGTATTGCTTAGTGTTGGGGAATTCAAAAAGCTGTAAAGTAAAGTTTTGTGTAAAAGGGATGGGTACTTCGATTTTTAATATGGGTTTAGGAGGGACATTAAGAAAGGAATTTGTTGTGAAATGCATTGAAAAATATTGCTGAGTGTTGGGGCATTCAAAAAGCTGTAAAGTAAAGTTGTCGGTGAAAAGGAAAGGTACTTAAACTTGTAGAACGGGTTTAGGAAGTACAATAAGAAAATAACTTGTTCTGAAATGCCTTTTGAAAAGTATTGATTGGTGTTGGTGCATTCAAGAAGCAGTATAGTAAAGTTGTGGGTGAAAAGGATGGGTACCTCAACTTGTTAAACTGGCTTAAGATGGACATTATGAAAATAACTTGTTCTGAAATACCCTTTGAAAAGTATTGCTTGGTGTTGGAGCATTCAAAAGCTGTAAAGTAAAGTTGTGGGTGAAATGGATGGGGTCTTCAATTTGTAAAATAGGTTTAGGAGGTACATTAAAAAAAGAACTTATTGTGAAATGCCATTTGAAAAGTATTGCTTGGTGTTGGGACACTCAAAAAGCTGTAAAGTTAATTTGTGGGTGAAAAGGACAGGTACTTCAACTTGTAAAAATGGGTTTAGGATGGACATTATGAAAAGAACTTATTCTGAAATTCCCTTTGAAAAGTATTGCTTGGTGTTGGAGCATTCAAAAAAGCAGTATAGTAAAGTTGTGGGTGTAAAGGATAGGTACTTCAATTTGTAAAATGGGTTTAGGAAGGTGACTAGGAAAAGAAATTGTTCTGAAATGCCTTTTGAATAGTATTGCTTGGTATTGGTGCATTCAAAAAAGCTGTATAGTAAAGTTGTTGGTGAAAAGGATAGGTACTTGAACTTGTAAAATGGGTTTAGGAAGGACATTAAGAAAAGAACTTGTTCTGAAATGCCTTTTGAAAAGTATTGCTTGTTGTTGGAGCATTCAAAAAGCTGTAAAGTAAAGCTGTGGGTGAAAAGGAAGGGTACTTCAATTTGAAAAATGGGTTTAGGACGGTCACTAAGAAAAGAACTTGTTCTGATAGGCCTTTTGAAAAGTATTGCTAGATCTTGGGGTGTGCAAAAAGTCGTAAAGTAAAGTTGTGGGTGAAAAGGATGGGTACTTCAACTTGTAAAATGAGTTTAGGAGGGGCATTAAGAAAAGAAACTGTTCTGAAATGCCTTTTGAAAAGTATTGCTTGGTGTTGGAGCATTCAAAAAAGCTGTAAAGTAAAGTTTTGGGTGAAAAGAATGGGTACTTCAATTTGTAAAATGGGTTTAGGAGGGACATTAAGAAAAGAACTTGTTGTGAAATGCATTGAAAAGTATTGCTTGGTGTTGGGGCATTCAAAAAGCTGTAAAGTAAAGTTGCGGCTGAAAAGGATGGGTACTTCAACTTGTAAAATAGGTTTAGGAAGGACATTAAGAAAATAACTTGTTCTGAAATGCCATATGAAAAGTATTGCTGGGTGTTGGTACATTCAGATAGCAGTAAAGTACAGCTCTGGGTGAAAAGGATGGGATACTTCAACTTGTAAAATGGGTTTAAAATAGGCATTATTAAAAAGAACTTTTTTTGAAATGCCCTTTGAAAAGTATTGCTTGGTGTTGGAGCATTCAAAAGCTGTAAAGTAAAGTTGGGGTTGAAATAGAAGGGTTCTTCAATTTGTAAAATAGTTTTAGGAGGTACATTAAAAAAAGAACTTATTTTAAAATGCCATTTGAAAAGTATTGCTTGGTGTTGGGGCACTCAAAAAGCTTTAAAGTAAATTTTTGGGTGAAAGGGATAGGTACTTCAACTTGTAAAAATGGGTTTAGGATGGACATTATGAAAAGAACTTGTTCTGAAATACCATTTGAAAAGTATTGCTTGGTGTTGGCGCATTCAAAAAGGCAGCATAGTAAAGTTGTGGTTGAAAAGGATTGGTACTTCAACTTGTAAAATGGGTTTAGGAAGGACAGTAAGAAAATAAATTGTTCTCAAATGCCTTTTGAAAAGTATTGCTTGGTGTTGGTGCATTCAAAAAAGATGTAAAGTAAAGCTGTTGGTGAAAAGGATGGGTACTTGAACTTGTAAAATGGGTTTAGGAAGGACATTAAGAAAAGAAATTGTTCTGAAATGCCGTTTAAAAAGTATTACTTGGTGTTGAAGCATTCAAAAAGCTGTAAAGTAAAGTTGTGGGTGAAAAGGATGGGTACTTCAATTTGTAAAATGGGTTTAGGACGGTCACTAAGAAAATAAGTTGCTCTGAAAGCCTTTTGAAAAGTATTGCTTGATCTTGGGTTGTGAAAAAAGTCGTAAAGTTAAGTTGTGGGTGAGAAGGATGGGTACTTCAACTTGTAAAATGGGTTTAGGATGGAAATTAAGAAAATAACTTGTTCTGAAAAGATATAATAAAGCCTTAAAAAAGTATTAAAAAATGGGGAGGGGAATCTTTGGGGGTCCGGGGGGCCTTTGGGGGTCCGGGGGACCTTTGGGGATCGGGGGCTTCCTTCAGGGTTGGGGTACGGGGATCGGAGCCCTTTGGGGTTGGGGTAGGGGACCTCACGACACTGTTCAAATGGAACTTGTGTATTATAACGACCACAGAGTTTCACCCTCAAATCCTCTTCTAAAACATCTTCTAAAATCATCTTTTAAAATGTATCTAACTGTTTCGCCCAAATAACCCCTAAACGTAATTTCTGCGTGTTCCTTTTGTTTTTGGCATCCTTGCGCTGTCATATTTGAAATTGCTAGGAAACCCTTTCCCGCGTTAATCTCTTCATCTCTAAGATCAAAATATCTCTTCCCCACCCTTAATGCGCATTTGCAAACTTCACCCGGAAACAATTCTCCTGGAAGAACTCCAAAGACATTAATAAACTTTGCCCGGAGAGAATTCTCCTTGGAAATACATCAAAGACATTAATAAACTTAGCCCGGAAACAATTCTCAGAAATCCATTTCCCTTTGGGACTCTATGCCCATATATGGTGCCCCGTCACGAGCTCATGAGGTTAGGCTAGGTTACGCAATCAATTTCTCGGAAATGTGTTCTCCCTGGGGATTCCATGCTTATATATGGTGCCCCGTCGGACTGACAGCATAGGTGTTCTCCCTAGGGACTCTATGCCCATATATGGACTCCCGTCGGCATTAAACTAAATTGAAGATGGCAGCAGGGGTGAGTCGTGGGACCTCATGATGGGGTTCTACTGAAACCTCCAAAACAGTTGTAGCTATAGTTAAACCGAAGAGCAGGGACAAATGGATAGTGCTTGGTACTCTTATTAAATTATAAATTACTCCGTATATGAGAAGGGCCGTCCCTTCCTCAGCCCTCACTTTTTACGTTAAAGTTTGACTTTTTGTCACAATTATTAAAGACTGCTCAAACACAAGGCCATTTGAATTTGAATGAGATGTACTTTTAGAGAAGTTCAAGATTTTGGCGTATCGCCATATTCAGTTGTTTCCCTGAACGATTCTGCATAATGCACATCTATCCAATTGCAAGCGTCATCTGTCCGACCTATGGGTGGTAAGAAAATAAAGTTTCTATATTACGTGGGTGGCATTTCAATTTTCCTTGGGGCGGAGTGAGAGGGGTTGAGTATTCAAGTAATTATTGAACGGGAGGGGAAATGAAGGAAACCTTATTTAACTTCATTTTTAGGTAATATCCCTGTTTTGCTGTATGCGAGTATTTTGAGAATTTATACACCTTAGAGGCACATACTCTCTCCCCCCTCACTGACATTCCAGGAGGATTAATATAGTAAAAAGGCAATTTAGGCTAACTAAAAATTAAGATTATCAAACCGTCCATGGTTACGAACTGTAAGTAAGGAGCGAGTTAGCTCAACAGTAAATGAAACAATAAAAAAATAATAAACGGAATTTTAACATAAGTAGATACATCAGAAGAATTGACTTTTAATGCTGATTCCAATAAATAAGATTCATTCAGTTTAGTGTTAGTCATCAAAAGCTACAAGCCTGAGAAAAATTGCCTGATTTTTCAAAAAGGGGGAAACACCACCAATAGGTCTAGGAATCTTAATAAAAATTGCATCATCAAACTCAGCGTATCAGATTAGCCTACTGTAAAGGTTTCAAGCTTCCTTTTGTAAAAATTTTGAATTTTGTACTTTTTTTGCCAAAAGAAAGATTGCGGACGCATTTTTATTAGTTTTTTTCCCCATGGGTTATAGTATCAAACCACTAGTCTTAGAATATTGGGAGAGGGCTCATTCGACAGGAAATTAAAAGTTCTAGGGTCCTTTTTAAGTGACCGAAAATATTGGAGGGCAAATAGAGGGCTCCCATGCCCTTTTTTTCCCCAAAGTAGTTTGATCCAAGTTTGGGATAGCCTTTTTTTATTTAGTTAAAAAGTCTAATAACTGTGCCTTTGGAGTTAAATAGAACCCCCCCTCCCCCACAGCTCCTTGGGAAAGGGCTATAAATTATTAAAATTGCCCAAGTATTTTAAGGGGGGAGGTTCTGCTGGGGAGATTTTCCACAAGAAAAGTTGTCTGTGGGGAGGGAAGTTTCTGTGGATGAAGTTTCCAGGGGAAATTTTACACTCACGGAATTCGCCAGAGTTTTTATGTGAAATTCTTTTTATTTGTCTTACTTTCTCTTTTTGCTAGCTCAATTTTACATGTGGAGATTTTCCGGGTGAATTGTCCGGGGGATGTTTTCATCGGGGTAGGAATTGACTGAAAGATTTCTCCGTCGGGGTTATTTTCCGCCGGTGAAATTCTCCATGGGGGGCTTTCCGCTGAAGCAATTTTCTAACGGGGGGATGAGGGGTGGGTATTTACGGGAACATTTCTCAACGGAGAGGGGGTTATTTTTGGAATGATTTTAGGAATTATTGGAAATTAAAGTCTTTTTAAAATAAAAGGTATGCTAAGGGGAAGTTTTCAGGCGGAATTGTCTGCAAGAAATTTTCTGGGAGGAATTTTCGGTGAGAATAAAATGATCCGGGGAATCTTCCAGAGAAGGAGGGGTATTTTACGTGGGAGAAGGGAATTTTCCATGGAGGGTGAGCCTGATTTTCTGGCATTATTTGAAAAACTATCAGAAAAAAACTATAAAAAACAAGGTTTTTCAGCTGGGGGTAAGGAGCAACATAAAAACTGAAAACGAACAGAAATTATTCACAATCTGAGAGAGTTTGCTCCCTCCTCGATACCTCGCTCTTTACACTAAAGTTTGATTTTTTACTCTAATTCTTTAAGAAAGATTGATGAAAGACAAATCCCGTTTAATTAGAATAAGAAGCTCTTTCAAAGGTACTAAAAACCCTTAGCGTGAAGAGTGAGGGATTGAGGAGGGGGCAGCCCCCTCATATACGGAATAATTTCTGTTTGTTTTAAATTTTAATGTCGCACCTTACTTTTAATTGAAAAACCCTTTTTTTAATTTAGTACTTCAAAAGACTCAGAGAAAACAACAAAAATATACCGTTCATAATTTTATCTTCTCGACTAAAACAATGAAGTAATATAAATTGTATGCATGTTAAAGACTGTCATTTATTATGTTTTTTGTGTGATAACATTTTTTAAGCTTTTGAAATGTGGATGAGAAAAGCTGGTATTTCACATTGATCTTTCTTTTAGTTTTTCTGATCAGATCTGTTAAAAGATATTAAACTTTTAATTAGTTATAAACGATGATTAATTTAAATTTTTATTTCTTAATTACGAAGGAGTCTCGTACATAAAAACCTGACTCAAGATTTATTAAAACAGGGCGTTCTCCAGCAAACGCCCATCGAAGAGTCGATTTATGAGAAATAACAAATGCCACTTAACGTTTCCTAGCACTGGATGCTTCGGACGTAGTTTACGAAGGTTTAATAAAAAAAAGAAGCAAAAATCGAAAATTAGCTGAGATTTATCGCTCAGTACTAGTGAAACCAAAGCATTAGCATACCCGGTCTTCTATTTTTCTATTCAGAAATAAGGAACAGGGTGGTTGACTTGCGCGAATATAACGCAACAACAAACCAACAACATTAAAGCACACGTTTCTTAACACAGACATATAGGACAGTAATGTTCCTTTCTTTCCGGGACCGAAGTATAAAACTGGGCTTTGTGGAATTAAAAAAAAAACGAAAAATAAAACAGCTTCTTTGAAATACAGACAAAAGTTTCAAAATTTATTTCAAAACTTTTGAATCTTTTTCCTCATTTTCCACTAACCCTGTCCCCCTCCCCCCCTCACCTAAGAAAATTTATGTGAGCAGCCACTTGTTTAACGGTTTTGTGAGAGACTGGTTCAAGGATTTACAGCACTGGATGCTTTGGCTTCAGTTTACTAAAAAAAAACATTTATAGTCACAAATCTTGTAAGGTATAAAAATACCAGCCGATGCAATGCCTATGCAAACTATTAGAATTATGCTTCTTCCAAACATAAAATATTAATATTTCAAGTCACTTAAATGTCCCTAAATTACCGATAATAATTTTGCTTTTTTTCACAAAAACGGCTCTTTTCAGTTGTTTAATAGCTTTCCGTGCCCTAAATGCTTTCCATATTCTCTTTACTTATCCCCTTCCCATATCTCTGACCTATTTAATACTTTTAACACGATCTGAGTTCGTTGTTCAGAATTCTCTATCATTCATTAATTAAATTGTACGTCTGTTATTGCGCGATTGCAAGGATAAAAATATTTTCTTCTTTACTAAAACTGCTTTCCAAGTGGAATTGGGCTAGAAATTAGTAGTATTAATTTACAAAAACGAGGGGGAGAGGGGGAAAATTGTACTCAAAGTCTAAGGGGAGGCAGTTTGTTATTTCTATCAACTTAGTATATGAAAAAGACCAAAAAAGTTATTTTCACTGAAAATACAAAAAAAGGCGTTTTTCAACACATAGGGGGGAGGGAATGCAAAAGATGAAAAAATCCCACCTATCCCCATTGACGCTGGTGATCTTCCCAAGACCTTTAGTTGTATCCCATCCTTTATTTTTGTTCGGTTAAACATAATCTTCGGAGTTTCAGATAATATTTAACTTCCTTTAGCTCCTTCGTTAAGACAAGAATTTAACCCATTGACTACCTATCCCATTATTTGAATTGCCAGCCTAAAGCGAATCGAAAATGTCACTCATTTCACACCTATGAACGAATGAAGAATAATTTTTGGTTTCAGTTTCATTTCCAAGGATTCAGTTCCAAGAGATGGAAATTAAAATGAATTTACTGAAAAAAAGTGCATTGTCATTTTATTATACATATGCTGATATTTATTCCATAAAATCTTAATTAATTTTTGAATTTTTGAAGTTATAAAAGTGAAAACATTTAATAGAATTTTTTCAGTAAAGTACAAATTACATTCTGGCTTTTAGAAAGCATAGGGTTTAGTAACCTACTCATATTAATTTCTGCTTGTTTTGAGTTTGAATCTTGTTATTTATTTTAATTTATGTTTGTTTTGGGTTTCATTCATTTGTTGATACTGATTTGTGGTAGTTGTATGCTTGGTAGATTATTTGATTCTATTTTTGTTAATTTTTGGTTTAATGGATTTCTTTACTTTTTTTGAAAAACTTATTTTGTGCTAAATGTTTTTTTTGATTAATTTCTCTTCGTTTTGTATTGACATAGTCTTTTTCAGGGAGAAAGACTGAGCCTCTTCTGAAGTTAAACAACCATCCCTTCCATAAAAACCTTTAATACCCCTTGGGCATTACTTTGCCCCTAATCTCTGAGGTTTGTTGCAACTCCGAAAGTCTTGTTATATGATATTTAGACTACTTTGAATAATATGGCTATCTAAAAAAACACATTTCGGGACAATAAGAGGTGTATTTAGGGGGGAGAGGGTAGCTGCCCTCTGATCACTTTGACTCTTAAAATGGCAATAGAGCGTCTGATTACCAATCCAATGATCCCACTTTGAAGTTTATATGACCACACTTTCTATGAAAACTCTATGTGTCCCCAGGGCAAAACTTACAAACCTTGCCCTGAGGACTGGAGGGATTTATTATTCTCAAATACATAATTTACAGACATTTCTGGCGTTTGAGGAAATGATAGGCGCTGAGGGAGACATTTGCTCTCTGATCACTTTCAACTAATAAAAAAGATACTAATCCTCTTAATTTCTAATCGAATTAGTCCTTTTTGAAGCTTCTACGACGAGCAGTTCTATAAAAACGTTAAATGCCCCAAGGGCATAACTTACGACCCTTGTCCTGAGGGCTATGGAAGGGGGGGGTGGGTTGTCATCTTCAAAGAAATAATTTCAAGACTTTCAACTACGTTCAACAAAATGGCCATATCAAAATGTTGATCGGAAATATGTGGTGAAATTATGGGCGTCGGGGGCGATTGTCCCTCTGATTACTTTTGACTAATAAAAAGGGCAATAACCCTCTCAATTTCCAATCGAAAGACCCCTTTTTTAAGTTTTTACGACAACACTTTCTATATGACATTATATACCCCAGGGCATAACTTACAACCTTAGCCCTGAGGGTCGTTGGGGGTTGTCATACTCAAAAACATGATTCCAGAATCTTTCTACTGCGTTTAACAAAATTGCAGTATCAGAATTCAGATCATAAATGTTTAGGAACATGATGGGTGGGGGGGGCATCTACCCTCTGATCGCTTTAGACTATTAATAAGGGAACTAGCCCTCTCAATTTCCTATAATAAAAACCTTATATGTTATAGGGCATAACTTATAACCCTTACCCTGAAGGTTGGGGGAGGGAGGGTTGTCATCCTCAAATACCTAATTTCCAGAACTTGAAATTACGTTAAACAAAATTTTGATTGGATGTGTTTGGGGAAAGGGTGGCTGTGAGACGGGGGTTAATTGCCCTTCAATCATTTTTGACTATTAAAAAGCGAACTACCCCTTTCAATTTCCAATCGAATGAACCATTTTTGAAGTTTCTACAACAACACTTTCTATAAAAACCTTATATGCCCCCAAGGCATAACTTGCAACCCTTACCCTGAAGGCTGTGGGGGGGGGGTGCAATCTTCAAAGACCTAATTTCCAAAACTTTCAACTACGTTGAAAAAAATGGCTATCTCAAAATTTTGATTGGATGTGTTTGGGGAAACGGTGGGAGTCAGAGGGGGGTTTGTTACCCTCAAATCACTTTTGACTATTTAAAAGGGTACTAGCCCTTTAAATTTTCAATCGAATGGGTCCTTTTTCAAGTTTCTATGACGAAGCTTTCAATAGAAGCCTTATATCCCCCCAGGGCATAACTGACCACCTTAGCCCTAAGGGCTCTGGGGGGAGTGTCAGCCTTAAAAACCTAATTTCCAGAACTTTCAACTAAGTTGAACAAACTGGCATATCTAAAAATTTTGATTGGACGTGTTTTGGGAAATGGTGAGTGTAAGAAGGGGGTTAGTTACCCTCCAATTTCTTTTGACTATCAAAAAGGGCACTAGCCCTCTCAATTTCCAATTGAATAAGCCCCTTTTGAAGCTTCTACGACAACACTATCTATAAAAACCTTATATGCCCCCAGAGCATAATTTACAACCTTTGCCCTTGGGGCTCTCGGGGATTTGTCATCCTCAAATACATAATTTCCAGAACTTTCAACTACATTGAACAAAATGGCTATCTCAAAACTTTGATTGAATGTGTTTGGGGAAATGGTGGGCGTGAGAGGGGTGTTAGTTGCTCTCCATTCACTTTCGACTACAAAAAGAGCACCAGTCCTCTCAATTTGCAATCAAATGAGCCCTTTTTGAAGTTTCTATGACAAAACTTTCTATAAAACCATATATGCCCCCAGGGCATAACTTACAACCCTTGCCCTGAGGGTTGTGGGGGTGGGAGGGTTGTCACGCTCAAAGACCTAATTTCTAAAATTTTCAACTATGTTGATCAAAATGAATATTTCAAAATTTTGATTGGATGTGTTTGGGGAAATAGTGAGCATGAGAGGGGGTTAGGTATTCTTCAATTACTTTCGAGTATTTAAAAGAGCTCTAGCCCTTTCAATTTCCAATCGACTGAGCCCTTTTTGAAGTTTCTACGACAGCTCCTTCTATAAAAACCTCATATGCCCCCAAGGCATAACTTACAACCCTCGCCCTGAGGGCTGCAGGGGGTTGTCATCCTCAAAGACCTATTTTTAAGAACCTTCAACGATGTTGAAAAAAATGGCCTTCTAAAAATTTTGATTGTAAGTGTTTGGGGAAATGGTAGTGCGTGACAGGGTGGTTAGTTGCCCTCCAATTACTTTCTACTTTTAAATAGGGCACTAGCCATTTCAATTTCCAATCGAATAAGCCCTTTTTGAAGGTTCTACTACAACACTTTCTATAAAAACCTTATATACCCCTAGGGCATAACTTACAACCCTTGCCCTGAGGGCTGTGGGGGGGGGGTTATCATCCTTAAATAACTAATTTCCAAAACTTTCAATTACGCTGAAAAAAATGGCTATCGAAAAATTTTGTTTGGATGTGTTTGAGGAAAAGGTGGGCGTGAGAGAGGGGTTAGATGCCCTCCAATCACTTTCGACTTTTAAAAACAGCACTAGCCCTTTGAATGTCCAATTGAATGAGCCCTTTTTGAAGTTTTTACGACAAAGCTTTCAATAAAAACCTTATATGCCAGCAGGGCATAACTTATAACCCTTGCCCTGAAGACTGTGGGGGGAGTGTCCTGCTCAAAGATATAATTTCTAGAACTTTAAACTACATTGAACAAAATGGCTATCTCAAAATTTTGATTGGATGTGTTTGGGGAAATTGTGGGCGTGGACGAGGTGTTAGTTGCCTTCGAATCACTTTCGACTATTAGAAAGGGCACTAGCCATTTCAATTTCCAATTGAATGTGCCCCTTTTGAAGATTCTATGACAACCCTTTCAATGAAATCCTCATTTGCCCCCAGGGAATAACTTACAACCCTTACCTTGAGGGCTTTGGTTGTCATCCTCAAAGACCTAGTTTTCAGAACTTTCAACTACGTTGAATAAATTATATTAAGGAATCATTCCTTTATTTGATATTTATCCCTTACCACATGCGGGTTGAACTGTATTTTTGATGTATGTTCATACTGCAGTCTTTTCAAAGATATTTGAATTTTGAAGCAATCAAACAGTTCATGGTAATGAACTCTATAGTGATAATAGCTACTTGTCTCAATAGTAACCGAAACTCTAAAGAACAAAATTTTGATATCAATAGATATATCAAAGCCAACAGTTCATGATAACGAAAACTTGCTACATCTAGTTCCTTCTGTAATTAAAGATCAAATATTTTTTTGATAGTTGCGGGTTGCAGCGGTAGCTAGGAGCCTAATTAAAAGAGATCATTCGAAGAACATACTATTGCAGATATTGGACTTAGTTAGCTGCTTGATTCCTTGAAAATAAAATCTTATTTTTCAACTGAAACTAGAATAACTCCTGAAAATTTTAAATAAAATATTTTTATTTAGCTGCGAAGTGCAAAAATATATATGCTGTCTGAACAATAACTTACATTTTTTTATTCAAACCAGAAAAAAAACCTAGAAATTTTGAAATTAGTTTGGTTCAACCCCTTTCAAAATATCCCGTTTGTGGAGAATAACGTGGTTAAAGTAAATTTTCTTGATTTTCAAGCCAATATATTTTCTTTGTTATTCAAGCCAAAGGGCGGTAAGTTTCCTTTGTAGAGTTTTCGGACAAGGCGGTTCTAATGGTGTACTTTTTGTTTTGATCTAACTCTTTTTTTAGGAGTTAGGGGTTTTTATATTTCTTAACATTGGACGTGATCGTCTCTTACTAGGTTCCTAGCTACCGCTGCAACCCGGATTGATGTGAAATTACAAACAGGAAAAAGCCTAGCTTTTTCTTAATTGGAATAGTAAGAGACGACCTGGCTACAAACTATGGTTATGGCATCATTGATCAACCTTTAACATGAAATGTTCTTTACTTTACTATTCTTTACAGTAAAATAACTCTCTACGATGTTCCAGTGCCAAGCTATCTGTGTAATTACTTCGTTCTTTATTATAAAATTTTTGTTTTGATCTGACTCCTTTTTTAGGAACTATGAGTTTTTTTATTTCGTAACATTGGACGTGATCATCTCTTACTAGGTTGCTAGCTCCCGCTGCAACCCAGACTAGGTTGCTAGCTACCGCTGCAACCCAGATAATTGACAAACACAATTTATGATGAGCTATATTCATCATTTATGTAACTACACCTGGAACCACCATAAATCAGTTAGTATGGGAGAGAGATCGTTCTTTACTGTAAATTACTAGGTTGCTAGCTACCGCT
This sequence comes from Artemia sp. Qi Xiang Cuo, assembly GCF_049724085.1. NCBI lineage: Eukaryota > Metazoa > Arthropoda > Branchiopoda > Anostraca > Artemiidae > Artemia > Artemia sp. Qi Xiang Cuo. The sequence goes on along the minus strand of NC_142795.1, from coordinate 91,859,240 downwards.
GCAACCCGGATCCATCTGTAATTAAAGATAAAATATTTTTTTAAGGCTTCCGGGTTGCAGAGGCAGCTAGGAACCTAATTAAAAGAGATCATTCGAAGAACAAACCATTGTATATATTGCACTTAGTTAGCTGCTCGATTCCTTGAAAAAAACCTTATCTGTCAACTGAATAATTAAGTAGACCCATCCTTCATATTAGTCTAATTTTGTGCTTTGTAGTTTGATTACTATAGGCTATAGTTCGTTCTTTACTATAACTTTACTATAAATACCACTTGAACCCGAATTATAAATTACAAACAGGAAAAAGCCTACGGCTTTTTCTTCTTTGGAATAGTAAGAGACGATCCTCAAATAATCAGGCAGTTAACTAGGTTTATAATTTGTGCTTTAGCAAAAACTTGATTAATCAGATGTTTTAATATATCCTATATGGTCTAGAGGTTGGGATAACTCTTACCCAGTTGGCTTGAGTTCAATTTCCGTATTTGGAAATTTTTACTTATGATGATTTTTTAAGGAATATAATTAAAATAATCATCTATATAAGGATTCCTTTTATTACTTCATATACTATGGGCTACAGTTCGTTTCTTAATGTAATAAAAATATTTTTTTTAATTACAAAAGATTTTTAACCCCATTAATTTCCTTTAAAGTGAGCCATTGAACAACTTACTACGATGTTCCAGTGCCAAGCTATCTGTTGAATTACTAACCTATACTATAATTAAGTGGAATATAAAATTTAGTTTAGGCAAGAGGTCATTCTTTATTAAAATTTTGATCTGACTCCTTTTTTAGGAGCTATGGGTTTTTATATTTCTTAACATTGGACGTGATCGTCTCTTACTAGGTTGCTAGCTACCGCTGCAACCTGGATAATGTAAAACTTTTCTCTTTCCAAGATACTATCTCTGTTGTCTGTGTAGTACTGTTTTTTTAACTTGCGTGCAGCTTGCTCTGATCTAACCATTATGTAATTCATGAATGAGACCATTTACATCTTTGTCGTTCTTAAGTAGTAATTATGACGTCATGTCGTAATGATTTTATTTCATGACGTCATGGCGTTATGATATTATTCCATGACGTCTTCAGAAACAACAACATAATATCGTGTTTTTCTATTCACGTCATAGGTCTAATAAAACTATGACGACATTCATTATTTATCTAGTAGGGTTTCAGACAAGGTGGTTCTAATGATGTACTTTTGTTTTCATCTGACTCTATGTTTAAGAGTTATGGGTTTTTATATTTCCTAGCATTAGACTGATCGTCTCTTACTAGGTTGCTAGCTACTGCTGCAACCCGGATTCACATATATAGTTATGAGAGGCAGCCTGGTCGAGTGGTCCAAGTTGCTGGTGTTAGCCACCAATCTTTTCGGAGGCTTGGGTTCAAATCTTACCGCTGGTATACGATTATGATTTATGTACAAAAATCAAATATCTTTGAAATGACTGCAGCATGAAAAGACATCAAAAATGCAGTTTTTGGTGGAAAAATTTATTCTCTTTTAGAAATAATTTATTTTAGTTCCTAAGGATTTTTAACCCAATTAATTGTCTTTAAGATGAGCTATTGAACAACTCTCTACGATGTTCCAGTGCCAAGCTATCTGTGGAAAAGAAAGAAAAAGAATATGCCGTTTAGGGAGTATAACGCGGTTAAAGTCAATTTTCTTGATTTTCAAGCCAATATATTTCCCTTGATGTTCAATCCAAATGAAAGAAAGTCTCCTAAATAGGGGTTTCGGACAAGGCGGTTCTAATGGTGTACTTTTTGTTTTGATCTGACTCCTTTTTTAGGAGCTATGGGTTTTTATATTTCTTAACATTTGACGTGATCGTCTCTTACTAGGTTGCTAGCTACCGCTGCAACCTGGATTTAGTAGAGGCAAGAGGTCGTTCTTTATTATACATTGATTAATATTGTATATAAAAAATTAAGTTTTTCGTAAAAAATAATTAATTAAAAAAAAATTAAGTACAAATAGCACTAGATCTAGAGATATCCTTTAAAATGAGCCATTGAACAACTCTCTACGATGTTCCAGTGCATCGTAGTGATCGTCCAGATCATCGTATATGATTTATGTACAAAAATCAAATATCTTTGAAAGACTGTGTTGATTCAGAGTTCATGGTGAAAAGACCTGTTTTGGATTCAAACCTATTGCAAAGGATTATACCAATGCAGACGAAAAAATAGCTTTCTCCTGGATTATAAACAAACCTGTGTGGCAAGTTTATCTTTAATGAACTTAATTTATTATTATTCAGCGCTCGTCGCCTGACCATCACGTGTACTTTGCGTGTGTTGGTTTAAATTATTTTTGAAGTGAATTTATAACGAGATGAGCGTTTCCGAGCTTTTGTTTTCACTGCTGTTGAACTTTGTTTTTGAAAATTTAAGTGGTGTTGATGAAGCCGTTATTTTACGGAAAGGAGTGGACTTTTTTAAAGATTTGGAAACTGTTAAGTCAGAGAAAGCAAAGCTATGGAGTTGTATGAATGAAAATGATCCTCCTGTCAGAAGGGGCAGTAATGCAATTCTCAGTCACCTGCAAGATATTATGGACTTTATGAAGAAATGTGATGCCGATGGAGAACAGCTCACTTGTTTTGTCATCAAAAGGCCAACAGAAGTCCCTGTTATCTCTGCTACAGCGTCTAAACACGTCACAGCCAAGCTTACGAGCCTTGAGCAAGCGATTTCGCTAGTTTCTGCCAAAATTGATTCGTACAATCTGAACTTTCCTCAAATACCTGTGATTAGCCAACCTGCTGCGTGTGATACGCATACTACAAATTTGATCTCCAATCCCCCACCTCATCATGGTGACCCGCTAAAGCGAAAATCAGTAATCGATTCAATTTCTGGTCATCAGCTGGTGTCCAAAGTGCAAGCGACTAAAAAGCGGTGGACGGTGAATATTGAGAAATCTGCAGCTGAATATTTTTGCAAATCAGCAAAAGAAGCTCTACCTGGTTCTAGTGTGAAAGTTTTACCTAAGAAACACACTGGTGTTATTCGAGAAGTCCCGTCTGATTTTGACCTTGAAATGCTACGGAACCATTTTGGTATAATCGAGTCTAGTCGGTTTGGAAAAAGCAAATCGGTTAAGCTTGAATTTGCAGACGCGATTACTAAAGGATCATTTCTGCGAAACGGTGTGAAGATTGGGTATGAAAACTTCCGTGTTTATGAGTTCAAGCAATTGCCAAAGTGTTGCTTCAAGTGTCGTTCCCCTGGACACTTGGAAAGTGCATGTACTAGTAGCGCTCCCAAGTGCGCTCGTTGTACTGGACCTCATTTATCTACGAACAGTGATCGTTGTACGGAATCTCCGAAATGTGCCAATTGTGGAGGATCTCATCCTTCTTATAGCCTACGATGCCCTTTGATTAAGAAGATCACTGATAAGGTCTATTCTCAGAAATGAATCCGGACATAAGTATAGTCTCATTTAATATTTATGGAACGAGAGGCAAGGACTTTTTTATTGATGATCTGTATGTTAATTACGACGTTGTTTGTCTCCAAGAACATTTACTGACTGCCTTTAGCGAAAATTTTCTGAGACGAAGCAGTGATCACGTTGTTTTTGTGCGTCCAGCTAAAATTACGCGTGGCCGCCTTTCTGGTGGCTTAGCAGGTGTTTTTAAGAAAAATATTTCTGGTGCGAGTCCTGTGCTTTTCCAATCAGATGACACTTTTCTTGCGGTGCGTCTTGGTAATGTTGTATTAATTAATGTGTATCTGCCATACAATGATCGTTCCATTCGTTCACTTCAGAATTTCTCTTGTGCTTGTAATGGTCTTAAAACTTTAATTCAATAGATATCGGATAACGGGTTGCATTTTGTTATTGCTGGTGATTTTAATACCGATCTGGTTTCTGATAATGTAAGGAATGGTCAGCTTTTTGATTCTCTCCCGGCTTATAAAATTGTTCGAAAGTACCATGATTATAAGTATATTCACCAGTCAGGTAGTAAATCAGACATTGATCCCGTAATTTGTTCTGCAGCTCTTGTCTGCTCACCAGTTACGGTTCATTTTGACGAGAATGATCTTGATCACCTTCCGCTGTGTTTTTGTTTATCAAAGTCTGTTGTCTGGTCTGGGAGTATGTCTAAGTGTCGTGGTGTACGTTCTAAATGGTTTTATAAGCCTGATTGGAATGATGCAAATTTTTCTGTTTATCTTATAACTTTGGCTTCACTTCTAAGTACGATTTATGTTCCTTATCAGCTTTTGCAGTGTAGTCAGAATTTTATTTATGCTAAATATGCAATAGACCGACATTATCATTCTATCCTCTCTGCTATGAAAGAAGCTGAAAAAATTTCTGTCCCAGTAAAGAGAATCCGAAAGAATACTCAAAAGCCTCTTTGGTCGCTTGACCCTAACCTTAAGGCCTGTAAAAATAAAGCTAAATTTCGGCTAAAAATTTTGACAGATTGTGGTCGGCCTAGGTCCGGTAATGTTTTTCTTATTAAACAGAAAACTAAATTGGAATTTAAGAAGTATCTAAAAAGTGTCCGATACCGAGGGCTTGATTGTCCATCTTTGCCTAAAGATTGGAGGAAAGTAATTAATTCAAGTAAAACAGACGATTCTAATGTAAGTATTATTGATATTCCACCAAGTTCTTGGCATGCATATTATTCGAAGATTTTCTCCGTTTTGAATTATTCTGTTCATAGAAAGTTTGGTGAAGCGTTTGTTAAAATTTTCCCTAGATTTCTAAGTCAGCGTTTGGTTTTGCCTATATCGCGTTGTGAAGTTTTGAATGCTTTGAATCATCTTAAGTCGAAATCTATTGATGCTGAAGGTATCTCCAAAATGCATCTAACTCCTCAGTGTGCTGAACTTGTGTCACATCTTGCGCTTTTGTTTCAAATGTGCTTGGCATCTTCGGTCGTCCCGGAAAGCTTTTTGTGTGGCAGCGTGACTTCAATTTTAAAAAGAGGTAAACCACCTACAGATTGCTCTTCTTACCGTCCAGTTTCTGTTTCTTGCAATATTAGCAAGGTCTTCGAGTATAGTCTTTTACCTAATTTAACTCGAAATATTTCTTTCTTTGGTGAAAATCAACTTGGTTTCAGACCTGGTGTGGGTTGCCAACATGCTCATCGTGTCCTTTCTTCTATTCTACTTTCAAATTCTTCTAAGGGTAAATGCGTATATCTCTGTACACTTGATCTTTCAAAGGCTTTCGATTCTGTTGTTCTTAACCAGCTTTTCTTTTCTTTGGCTTCTTCTGGTGTTAATTTTTCGGTTATTGACCTTCTACGGCTTTTGTATTCTAATTCTTACCTCCACCTGAAATCTTACAGAAACAACTATAAAAGTGCTTTGTGGTGTTAGGCAGGGAGGTGTTTTATCACCAACCCTGTTCAAAATTTGTATTTCTACTGTTCTGGAAAAGATTTCAGGCACTTATTTTTCTGGTTCTACTGATGTTTCTTACATTGCCTATGCTGATGACATTCTGTTGATTAGTCGTACTAAGTCTGCTCTTTCTGCGATGGTTTCCTTAATTTCTCAGTCTTTCCTAAATATTGGTCTATCCCTGAATATTGAAAAGTGTGTATTCTTATCTTATTATCTGTCTTCGTCTACTCCTCTGGTATGTAATGAATTTTCTGTACTTTCTGTCTCTTCCTTTCGGTGGCTTGCTATTACTGTTTCTAATTCTCTAGCTCTCTTTCGTAAACAGATTGTTGCTGATTCAGTAAGAAAAATTCAGTTCAGTTATTCAAAAATTGTAGCAAACCGTGGAATATATAACAGAAGAGCTCTTGGGTGCTTATTCTCGACTTTTTCTGATCATTCTGTGCTTTATTTTTCGGGTGTTCATTCTGTTCTTAAGCTATAGGATTTAAAAAAGATTAAAGTTGCTTATTTCAAATTTTGCAAATTTCTGCTGTCTCTGCCACCATGGACTAGAAATCAGTATTTATTTAATAATTTCTATGTTACAGGTGTAACTAAAAAGTTCAATAACCTATATAAATAGCTTTCTGCAGATGCATTTTGTAAATTTGGCCCTGGCCACGGTATTTTACATTTATTTTCGTATTTTAATTGAATTGCTAGTGTTGACTGAGTTTCTTTTTTGTTTTTGGTTTTTCTTTTTTTATTATTATGTACTCCACTTGTACTACTTTTTGTTAGTTGTGGGTAATAAATGATTGATTGATTGATTGACTGTAGTATGAAAAGACAGCAAAAATGCAGTTTTTAATTGAAAAATTTATTCTCTCTTAGAAATAATTTATTTTAGTTACAAAAGATTTTTAACCCAATTAATTTCCTTTAAAATGAGCCATTGAATAACTTTCTACGATGTTCCAGTGCCAAGCTATCTCTGGAAAACAAGAAAAAAAAATATGCCGTTTAGGCAGAATTTTGTAGTAGCTGCCACTTTTCTTGATTTTCAAGCCAATATTTACTGTTCCCTTACTGTTCAAGCCAAGGGACAGAAAGTTTACTATACAGGGGTTTCGGACAAGGCGGTTCTAATGGTGTACTTTTTGTTTTGATCTGATTCCTTTTTAGGAGCTATGTGTTCTTATATTTCTTAAAATTGGACGTGATCGTCTCTTACTAGGTTGCTAGCTACCGCCGCAACCCGGATATTCCCATTACATCTGTAAACTGTTCCACAGTTGCCGGTCCATACCTTGGTATGGATTATGGTTCGCCTCAGAAGTTGAACAATATACTTCTATGTACATTTCATCCCCAAAACAGAACTGAGATGTTTTTGTACTAAATTTAGGAAACCTGTCGATGTGACTGTGTGAGGAATTTCTAGACATATCAACAGCCCTATAATTACTAGTTTACTATCGGTTGCTGTAGCGTATTAGCTAGTGAGCTCTCTTCCTGACAACGAAGATAGAAGTTCGAGTCGCTCTACAGTAACAAGTGAATCCTGATTATAATCTATGACATCCTCCTTCCAACCTGTACAATGAATTAGCTGTTCTCTGTCATCTTTGGGTATGTCCTGTTGGAGGTGTTCTAAAATCATGGCCAACATTACATCAAAACCTTTCTTATTTGAAAGGGATCCTAGACTCTTCAATTGTTATTTTGTCTTTATCTGCTCGCAACTGTCACAATGCATTGTGGGATATACATCCCTGATGTTAGCTACCTTATCAAGGCTCTCACCAAATAATTTTATTATTGTATTTTCATCCACAGAAACTCTAATATTGCTATCACCGTAGATGACGTCTTGACTATTACGACAGAGTCTACTTGACACTTCTTCTAAATAATGACTTAATTCCTTGGACGAGCCCTCGACTTTTAGTAGATTAATATGTTGTATAATCTTAGATTTTGATACTGCCTTATATACGCTATTAATGAAACAGGTCAAGACAGGAAAATTTGGAGCTAGTGCCCTTAGAAAACGCAAATAGCTCTGACATCCCTCATTTGGGCTACAGTATAACGAGTGCCCATGCTTTCTTGTGTCCCTGTAATTGATTCCACAATAATCCAATTCGCCAAGGTAGAAATTAACCACTTTGTCAGTTGAAAATTTTAATGCTTTATTATTTTCAAGTATATCAAACAGAATTTGACATAATTCAATATCCGTCGGATAGAGCTTGTAGATATCAGGGTGACATTGCCAAGTAACCAGCTGCCCAATTTTTTGTTTTGAGTGTTTACTCAGATTGTTATAGGTGACTCCAGCCATCATAATTTCCTTGTCAGATCTAGTTTCAGAGAATTTTTCAATAGTTGTGTCGTACTTTCCAGGACAGTTTGTTCTACTACACAGAGCATTTTTTGCCAAATATTTAGTAGAACTAAAAGAACTGTTTAAAACACAGCTAGAAATACTTTTTTCTTGGGTCGGTGTTCCAGGAATTTGTTCTAAATCATTAGGCTTACAAACACATATACTAATAACCCTAACAGGCTCGTTTTCGCCATAATTGAAAAACATTGCTTTTTCTTCGCTATTGATAGGTATGCTTGTATATATATTTTTATTGCTGCTACATAAACTGCAATTGCTCCTTCCAAAATTAATATACGAATTTTCTAAGAAGTACGCCTCCGTATATTCACTGTTTTGTCGAACATTTTCCATTGCATCTATAAACTGTTCCGCAATTGCCAATCCATACCTTGGAAGCTTTTCATTAAAGTGACAACATTTCTTTTGGATATTACTATGAAGCTTTGCCAAAGCATTTCAAGACGACTGTTCAACAGTATCCGCTCTATCAAAGAGAATTTTAATCTGTAATTTTAAATACTTTTCGTGATCCTGGTAAAACATACGTAAAATGTTTCTCAATTTACGAAGATCAGCCTGCATTTTTGCCATCTTCTTGTATTTCTGAATGTAATTTTTCCTTTGTCCTCATGCGTTCTTCGGTACAACCTCGCAGAGAATTTAATTTTTTCATTATAGCTTTTGTCACTCCAGTATCTACCCATTATTCTGGTAGCAACTTTTTTTTTATATATATTTTCGGTAGTCTTTATCATTGTCATAACGCTCCTTGATCTTTTGTCTAGCTTGCTCAATTGTTGCTTCTCTATAATCTTCATCATTGTGATAACGCTCCTTGATCTTTTGTTTGGATGTCTCAATTTTTTATGTCTATAATCTTCATCATTGTGATAACACATCTTGCTGTTTTGTTTGATTACTTCTCGATACACCTGGTCGGTTGAATACCTTTGCTTTTTTCTTTTCGAGATACTATCTCTGTTTTTTTTGTAGTACTGTTTTTTTTAACTTGTGTGTAGCTTGCTTTGATCTAACCTTTATTTATTCATGAATGAGACTATTTACAGATTTGACGTTTCTTATATAGTAATTATGACGTCACTGCGTAATGATTTTATTTCATGACGTCAGGGCGCAATGGTATTATTTCATGACGTCTTCAGAAACAACAATATAATTTTGTGTTTTTCTATTCACGTCATAGCTCTAATATAAAACTATGATGACATTCATTATTTATCTAGTAGGGTTTCAGGCAATGTAGTTCTAATGATGTACTTTTGCTTTGATCTGACTCTATTTTTAGGAGTTTTGGGTTTTATATTTCTTAGCATTGGACTGATAGTCTCTTACTAGGTTGCTAGCTACTGCTGCAACCCGAATTCACATATATATTTATTTATGAGAGGCAGCCTGGCCGAGTGGTCCAAGGCACTGGTGTTAGCCACCAGTCTCTCCGGAGGCGTGGGTTCAAATCTTACCGCTGGTATACGATTATGTTTGAAAGACTGCAGTGTGAAAAGACATCAAAATGCAGTTTTTGGTGGGAAAATATTTTCTCTTTTAGAAATAATTTTTTTTAGTTACTATAGATTTTTAACCCAATTAATTTCCTTTAAAATGAGCCATTGAACAACTATCTACGATGTTCCAGTGCCAAGCTATATCTGGATACAAAGAAAAAAAATATCCCGCTTAGGCAGAATGTTGTAGTAGCTGCCACTTCTAAGAAGTATGCCTGCGTATATTCACTGTGTTGTCAAACATTTTCCATTGCATCTATAAACTGTTCCGCAGTTGCCAATCCATACCTTGGAAACTTTTCATTAAACTGACAACATTTCTTTTGGATATTACTATGAAGTTTTGCTAAAGCATTTCTAGCCGACTTTTCAACAGCATCCACTCTTTCAAAGGTAATTTTAATCTGTAATTTTCAACGCTTTTTGTGATCATGGCTAAACATGCGTAAAATATTTCTCAATTTGCAAAGATCAGCCTGCATTTTTGCCATCTTCTTGTATTTCTGAATGTAATTTTTCCCTTTGTCCTTATGCTTTCTTCCGTACAACCTCGCAGAAAATTTAATTTTTTCTTTATAGCTTTTGTCACCCAAGTATACCAATTATTCTGGTAGCAACTGTTTTTTTTTGTTTGTTTTGGTAATCTTTATCGTTATCATACCGTTCCTTGCTCTTTTGTTTGGCTGTCTCAATTGTTGCTTCTCTGTAATCTTCATCATTATCATACCGTTCCTTACTCTTTTGTTTGGCTGTCTCAATTTTCGCATGTCTATAAACTACATCATTATAATAACGCAGTTTGTCACTATCAATTTTCGCATCTCGATACACCTTGTCAGTTGAATACCTTTGCTTTTCTCTTTTCAAGATGTTGTCTCTTTTTTTTTGTATAGTACTGTTTTTTTAAATTACGTATAACTCGCTTAGAAGGCATCTTATTAAAAAACAAGAAATAATATTTTCATCTAATTAACACTTCTTATAACTCGTATCGAGTATCCATAACCTAACAAAAAATAAAACTAATTTTTAAATTTTCAGGTATTTTGTTAGTTTGAATGAAAAGATTAAAATTATTGCTCAGATACCATAAATATTTTTGTAGTTTACATAATAACTTTAGCGATTCTAAACTGAAAAATAAAATATATAAAAATGGAATTTTTTGGTCTGAAAATACATAGTGAATCCCACATCGGGTAGTTAGAACCTAACCAAAAATAAAACTAATTTTAACATTTTAAGGTATTTTTCTAGCTTGTATTGAAATATTCAAACTATTTCTCGGATAGCATGGATATTTTTGCAGTTTACACAAGCTGCAAAGAACGCACAGGCTGATCTTTGTAAATTGAGAAAAAATTTACGAATGTTTTAGCTGGATTACGAAAAATATTCAAAATTAAAGATTAAAATTATCTCTGAAAGAATAGATTTTGTTGAAAAGTCAGCTAGAGATGCTTTCGCAAAACTTCATAGTAATATCCAAAAGAAATGTTGCATGTTTAGTGAAAAGCTTCCAAGGTATGGACCGGCAACTTCGGAACAGTTTACAGATGTAATGGGAAATCTTATACATCACTGTGAATATATGGAGGCATGATCGATGATCGATGAATTCGATGATCGAGCCTTTATGTAACTATTGAACAACCCTCTACGATGTTCTAGTGCCAAGCTATCTCTGGATACAAAAGAAAAAAAAAAAGAAAAAAATATCCCGTTTAGGCAGAATGTTGTAGTAGCTGCCACTTTTCTTGATTTTCAAGCCAATATATTTCCCTTGCTGTTCAAGCTAAGGGACAGAAAGTTTACTATACAGGGGTTTCGGACAAGGCGGTTCTAATGGTGTACTTTTTGTTTTGATCTGACTCCTTTGTTAGGAACAATGGGTTTTATATTTCTTAACATTGGACGTGATCGTCTCTTACTAGGTTGCTAGCTACCGCTGCAACCCGGATACAGAATTCCCATTTATAGTATCGATCCTTTATGTAAAATCCCCCCAAAAATACTTTTGAATTTGATCTGACTCCTTTTTTAGGAACTATGGGTTTTTATATTTCTTAACATTGGACGTGATCGTCTCTTACTAGGTTGCTAGCTACCGCTGCAACCCGGATACTAACTACATCCAACGACTATGACGTCATTGATCAATATTGTATACAAAAAATTAAGTTTTTCATAAAAAATAATTAATTAAAAAAAAATTAAGTACAAATAGCACTAGATCTAGAGATTTCTTTTAAAATGAGCCATTGAACAACTCTCTACGATGTTCCAGTGCCAAGCTATCTATGGAAAAGAAGAAAGAAAAAAAACCCGTTTGTGGAGAATAAAGTGGTTAAAGTCAATTTTCTTGATTTTCATGCCAATATATTTTCTTTGTTATTAAAGCCAAAGGGCGGTAAGTTTCCTTTGTAGGGGTTTCGGACAAGGCGGTTCTAATGGTGTACTTTTTGTATTGATCTTACTCTTTTTTTAGGAGTTAGGGGTTTTTATATTTCTTAACATTGGAAATGATCGTCTCTTACTAGGTTGCTAGCTACCGCTGCAACCCGGATATCCATAACACTGCTGTCCCCATTTATATTCCTTTACGTGACCAAAGGCTAGTTATCGCTCTTTACTATAAAAATGAAAAATTCTATTTGTTTTGTATGGAAATACAGATTAAATCTGGCGTCGGGAACATGCGTTCCTTCTTATAATTTTGTATAATATTTATATTTTGTAATTTTCTGGTGGTACAATGGTAAGAATACCTGCGTGCAACATGGGAGGTTTGGGTTCAACTCCAAAGGTCGCAGGTTCAATTTATACCACAGACAATGTTTACAAAATTGTCAAGTTAAAGTCTAAACAAAATTTTTATTAGTAACTACCTGGATAATTCCATTTATGATGAACTATATCGATATTTTATGTAATTTAATGTAAACTTTGGGTGAAAGAGGTCCCAGCTTCAAGTCCCGGATAGGTCCAGCTTTTGTAATTATCAGGGATGATTTTTAATTAATAAGAAGCCGACATATTTTCTTTGAATTTTATTTGCAGCTACCGCTAAAACCCAGGTATCGCTCCAATCCGGATAGCTTGCAGCTACCCCTGCAACCACCATATATCAGTTACTATGGGCCAGAGATCGTTCTTTAACGTAACCACAATATTCTCCACATGAGGCATGTAATTTCTCATGAGGCATGTAATTGTAGCTATTGTTATTAACATCCTATTGCATGCGAAAATAAAAATATTATTTTTATCATTATAAAACGTATGTAGATATTTTTATGTAAAATGCAGTATTTCTTTAAGGGTTGTAACAAAAAATACAATTCTTTTAGGGTTGAAAAAAAACCTGCTTGTTTTAGGGTTTTAACAAAAAATCCGATTCGCCAACTGAAATTAGATTAATTCCTGAAAATTTTAAATAAAATAATTTTATTTAGCTGCTAACTGCAAAATTATTAATGATGTCTGAGGAATAGTTTTTATTTTTTAATTCAAACAAAAAAAAAGAAAAAATTAAAATTAGTTTTGTTTTTTGTTAGTTTGTAACTACTTAACATAAAAAAAATCTAATTCGTCATTTGAAACTAAAATAATATCTAAAAATTTTAAACAAAATGATTTTATTTAACTGCAAACTGCAAAACTTTTTATGGTGTCTGAGGGATAATTTTAATTTTCTAATTCAAACCAGAAAAATACCTAAAAATTTTTAAATTAGTATACTTTTCGTTTTGCTTCGTGACTCGTTACGTCAGTTTATGGGGTGAAAATATATTATTGAATTGAATAATTATTAAGATGAATTCTTGGAATGATCATATTAAAAGTCAATTGCTATCAAAAGGTATTTCGGAAGCTGCTATTATTGGTGTTGATGGGTCAGTTTGGGCAAAGTCTAGGGAATTTTCTGCCACAGCAGCTGAATTGAAAGCGTTTATATCAAAATATGATTCACATGAATTTTCTGGAAACGGTATTATGATGGGAGGAATGAAGTATTTTTACCTTTTAAGGGATCATGGTGTTGTACGGGCAAAAAAGGAACAAAATGGCTTTCATGCAATGAAGCTGAAACAATTGTATATTATAGCTCTCTATGATGTGATTAACTGCTCACCACCTGAAGCTGCAATTACAGTGGAAAATTATGGTAATTATTTATCTAAAAATGGGTATTGAAAAAGCAATTTAAGCATAGAAATCTGAAAGGAAAATGAAACAGCATGAAACTGTTTGAAATGGAAGTTGTAAGGATTTTAAATGAGAAACCTGGGTTTTGGTGGTAGTAATATAGTGAGGGATGATCGCGTCCCCATAATAAAAACTACAATCACTTACAACCCTTGCATTGACTGTGGAGGGAGCGTTATCCTCAAACCAAATAACAGAAAGTTTACTATACAGGAGTTTCGGAAAAGACGGTTCTAATGGTGTACTTTTTGTTTTGATCTGACTCTTTTTTTAGGAGTTAGGGGTTTTTATATTTCTGAACATTGGACGTGATCGTCTCTTACTAGGTTGCTAGCTACCGCTGCAACCCAGATAGCTACCGCTGCAACTCGGAAAACTTATAATACTTCAGTTACTATGGAAAAAAGTTCGTTCTTTAATGTAATAGGAAATGAGGTTAGCAGCTGGTTTTCTATTAAATCAGGAGTTAAGCAGGGCTGTGTTCTAGCCCCCTTTATATGGATTATTTTTATGGACTTTGTTTTAAGGAGCACAGGAAAGGCAATGGGAGACCACGGAATCAAATGGGGAGGAAGAAGTCTCCTAGACTTGGATTATGCTGATGATTTAAGCATACTAGATGAAAGTGTGAGCAAAATGAATGAAGTTTTAGAGGTTTTGCAAGTTCAGGGTGCTAGAATTGGTTTGAAGATTAATGTTAGGAAGACTAAGTCACTAAGGCTAGGCATAAGCGAAGATGAAAAGGTGACGTTGGGTAATGAAAAGATTGATCAGGTGGGCAGCTTCACTTATCTTGGTAGTAATATTAGTAAAGAGGGTGGGAGTAGTGAAGATGTTAAAAGTAGAATAGCCAAGGCTCAGGGTGTTTTTTCACAGTTAAAAAAAGTCTGGAAGAATAGGAAGATAAGTCTGCTAACCAAGATTAGAATATTAGAAGCTACAGTGATGACAATGGTCAAATATGGCTCTGAAGCATGGACGCTCCGAAAAGCAGATGCAGATTTGCTAGATGTTTTCCAGAGAAATTGCTTAAGGATTGTTCTGGGTACCCGGCTGACTTACCGTATTTCAAACAATAGGCTATATGAAAAATTATGGTTCAATACCGCTCTCTAGGGCTATAATGAAAGAAAGGTTGAGGTGGCTAGGGTGCGTTGTGCGGATGAAGGATGACAGATTGCCGAAAATTTTTCTTTTTGGCCAATCATCTAGGTCTAAACGGAAAGCAGGTTGTCCCCATCTGGGGTGGGAGGACGTCATAAAGAAAGATTTAAAGGGAACGGGAACTTCGTGGGCGGGTGTAAAAAGGGAGGCTTTGAATAGATTGGGGTGGAGGAGGATCGTGCGTAGCTGTGTTGGCCTTTGGCGGCTTGATGCTGCGGTGAGTTGTTAGTAGTAGTAGTAGTAGTAGTAGTAGAAGGCTCCTACTCGACCGGTGCCTTTAGAAGAAAACAAGGGCATGGAAAGATTACAGAGTATCAAACACCAACTTTTATCCCGTTATTTAGAAACTTCTTTTTTCCTTTCAAGTTTTCCAAAATAATTCTTCATTTTGTTTTTACTCTTCATAATCCTTTTTTTTATTTTTCCAGTTTTCTTTTTTCTATTTTCGTTGGCTTTTTTGTAATGCATCTGTTTCTTTAAGAAGGTTCTTCAGCCTTCCTCTTCTTGAAATGCTGTGCTTGAAACAGTCGCCTAGGCTAACTTGACATCCTTCAACTAATGAGAATGTTTTTCGTAAACCTAAATTTTTATTCACGGGAAGAAATTTCAAATTTGGAAGAAAAAAAGATGTTACTAAGAAAAGCCCAAAATGAAATATTACATTGATTATCTAAATCAATGTCAAATTATGTCCATTGACGGAGGTATCGAAAAACAATGTTTGAAAGACTTTCAAGGTTAGGTTAGAAAAAATTATAAAAATCAACAAAAGAAAACCAGTTGTTTAAAAGCAATTTTGTTGTATCTGTACTGTGAGAATTAAGCTATCTCTTAGTCAACTATTGTTCTTTTAAGAAAAAGAGAAATGGGAAGATTACTAGGTAAGGAGAATCTGGGCCCATTTTATACTTGATATTATTTTATTTTAGGAGCTCATTTTTTCCTTTTAAATTATCAAAACCTGTCCTATTTGAAAGGGATCTTAGACTCTTCAATTGGTATTTTGTCTTTATCTGCTCGCAACTGTCACAATGCATTGTGGGGTATACATCCCTGATGTTAGCTACCTTATCAAGGCTCTCACCAAATAATTTTATTATTGTATTTTCATCCACAGAAACTCTAATATTGCTATCACCGTACATGACGTCTTAACTATTATTACGACAGAGTCTACTTGACACTTCTTCTATATAATGACTTAGTTCCTTGTACGAGCCCTTGACTTTTAGTAGATTAATATGTTGTATAATCTTAGATTTTGATACTGCCTTATATACGCTATTAATGAAACAGTTCAAGACAGGAAAATGTGGAGCTAGTGCCCTTAGAGAACGTAAATAGCTCTGACATCCCTCATTTGGGCTACAGTATAACGAATGCCCATGCTTTCTTGCGTCCCTGTAATTGATTTCACAATAATCCAAGCCGCCAAGGTAGAAATTAACCACTTTGTCAGTTGAAAATTTTAATGCTATATTATTTTCAAGGATATCAAAAAGAATTTGACATAATTCAATATCCGTCGGATAGAGCTTGCAGATATCAGGGTGGCATTGCCAAGTGGTGACATTTTTGCCATCTTTATGTATTTCTGAATGTAATTTCTGTAATTTTGAATACTTATCGTGATCCTGGTAAAACATGTGTAAAATGTTTCTCAATTTACGAAGATCAGCCTGCATTTTTGCCATCTTCTTGTATTTCTGAATGTAATTTTTCCCTTTGTCCTTATGTGTTCTTCGGTACAACCTCGCAGAGAATTTAATTTTTTCATTATAGCTTTGGTCACCCCAGTATCTACCCATTATTCTGGTAGAAACTTTTTTCTTATATATTTTTCGGTAATCTTCATTATTTTGATATCGCTCCTTGATCTTTTGTCTAGCCTGCTCAATTGTTGCTTCTCTGTAATCTTCATCATTATCATACCGTTCCTTACTCTTTTGTTTGGCTGTCTCAATTTTCGCATGTCTATAAACTACATCATTATAATAACGCTGTTTGTCACTATCAATTATTACTTCTCGATACGCCTGGTCGGTTGAATACCTTTGCTTTTTTCTTTTCAAGATGCTATCTCTGTTTTTTTGGTAGTACTGTTTTTTAACTTGCCTGTAGCTTGCTTGATTGAAACCATTATGTAACCATTAGTTGAATGATTAAATCACGTATCAAGTACCAAGAACCTAACAAAAAATTAAACTAATTTTTACATTTTCTGGTATTTTTCTAGTCTAAATTAAAAGATTAAAACTATTGTTCAGACACCATAAATATTTTTGCAGTTTATAACTTTAGCGATTCTGAACTAAAACCGAAAATGAAATTAAAATTAATTTTTCAATTTTTACGTCATGTCGCTCATTAAGTCATATATGGTTATTAGTACACAATAGGTTTTAGATATTACGTCATGTCACTTATTACGTCATATATAGTTATTAGTAGATAATCGGTAAAATATTCGTTCTTTATTATAATTAAAATGAGCTATTGAACAACTCTCTACGATGTTCCAGTGCCAAGCTATCTGTGGAAAAGAAGAAATAAAAATATGCTGTTTGTGGAGAATAACGTGGTTAAAGTCAATTTTCTTGATTTTCAAGCCAATATATTTCTCTTGCTGTTCAAGCCAAATGACAGAAAGTTTCCTATACAGGGGTTTCGGACAAGGCGGTTCTAATGGTGTACTTTTTGTTTTGATCTGACATTTTTTTAGGAGTTAGGGTTTTTTTTATTTCTTAACATTGGACGTGATCGTCTCTTACTAGGTTGCTAACTACCGCTGCAACCCGGATGATCGTCTTTAAATATAACTACCGCTGCAACCTGGATTAAAAAGATACTCAGTTAGCTACCTCCTAGCCAAAAATAATAATTTTAATATAAATTAATATAGGCAAGAGGTCGTTCTTTATTATAATTTTCAAGCCAATATATTTCCCTTGCTGTTCAAGCCAAGGGACAGAAAGTTTCCTATACAGGGTTTTCGGACCAGGCGGTTCTAATGGTGTACTTTTTGTTTTGATCTGACTCCTTTGTTAGGAACTATGGGTTTTTATATTTCTTAACATTGGACGTGATCGTCTCTTACTAGGTTGCTAGCTACCGCTGCAACCCGGATAGAGTTAAGTTGCCTATCGGACCATCACACTCTGCTGATGAAGGCAAAAAGTGAAATCAGGAAGCTTAAGAAAATAAAAGTACTCCGGAGACCTATCACGAAGTCTGCTATTAATACGTACGGAATGTGGGTCGGTACTCACTGCTTCAGCGAAGTATACAACGAAAGCGATGTCAACAGGAAAGCAGAAATATTTCAGTCCCTACTCTATGACAAATAGTTAGAAGTTTTCTCGGAAAAGCAATTTGTCGTGAGCGAATCTGACAAGCCCTGGATCACTCCAAAAATAAAACAGTTGATTCGCGAAAAAACCACTGTAAGGTAGTCAAGTGGTGACGCAACGTCGTTACGATTATTAAGAAACAAAATAGTTAGCCTTTGTCGCGAGGCAAGAAAGTCCTTCGGAAAATCCCTTTCGGACCCTGAAATAAAAAAGGATCCCCGTAAATGGCACCGTATAGTGAGGCAGATTGCTGGAAAAACAGTATCATCCAGTATCCGTATTCTGAACGATGATGGGTCACTCGTGAGTGCAAATGACGTCAACAATTACTTTACTGACATTTGTACATCCTTTCCCGCCCCAACTAACACTGAAATAGAGAATCTACTGTTAATATGCCCTGACGAAGGTGAAATCGAAATAGTTGAGTATCAAGTTTTCAAAGAGCTGAACAAGTTGTGTCCATCCAATAGCTCTTTTCCTGAAGAGCTGCCTATAAGGTTAATATGAGAGTTCTCTCTTTTCCTGGCCAAGCCACTTGGACACATCATCAGCGAATGTTTCGTCCAGTCAACTTTCCCGTCGTGCTGGAAACGCGCATTTGTGCGTGTTATACCGAAGACTAAAACACCCAAATCTTGCAACGAGTTACGACCGATATCAATCACATCTACCTTTGCAAAAATCACCGAGTCATTCATCCTGCGCGAATTGCTCAAGCAAACGCGGGAAAACATAGACCGTTACCAGTATGGCGGCCTCAAAGGTTGCAATAACTCGATATACCTTGTGCGCCTAGTTGATATTATCTTTAAGTGGCTTTACAAGGGCAGTACCTTCATCGACCTAGGTCTCGCCGATTTCAGGAAGGTATTTGACCTGATTTGTCATCTTACGGAAGCAAAAAATATGCGAGCAATGGGCGCACAGAAGCGGTCTCTTGCATTAGTGATGAGCTTCCTTCAGGACAGAATGCAGTGTGTATTTCCATTGTTTGAAGGTGACTTGATCTCATACTGGTCTAAACTTACCTGTGGAGCCCCTCAGGGTACAAGACTTGCTGGTTTCATATTTATTTCCCTCGTCAGCTTCCTCCTTCAGAATTTCCAAGAGCGACTCAAATTCGTTGACGATTTATCATTTGTCCTCAAATACCTCGTGAGAGAAGGTGTAATCGAACGTCAGTTCAGCGAGACCCTTCTGGCATCCTTTTCTGAGGACTGTGAACGTTACAAGTTGACACTGAATGCAGATAAATCAATGATCCTCAGGTTTTGCCCCTTAAATCGTGATCTGGAATTCCCGCAAGTCCCTTTCCCTGTTGTTCCATCTGCAAAAATCCTCGGAGTCACATTATCGATGGACTGCACATTCACCGAACACGTGGAGAAGGTTTTTATCTATAAATACAAACAGGAAAAAGCCTACGGCTTTTTCTTCTTTTAAATAGTAAGAGCCAAAACTCAAACAATCAAGTAGCTAACTAAGTCCAATGTATGGAATGGTTTGTTATTTCAGTGATCATCTTTTAATGTAAAAATGTAAAAATTCGATGATCGAGCCTTTATGTAACCCGGATTAAAAAATTATTATCATATCTTATATGTAACTTTTATTTTAAGAGTCTCCGATAGTCTAATGGTAAGTATGCCCACTTGTTACCTGGGAGAAGGGGGTTCGATTCCCAGTCGGAGAGAACTTTTAATGTGTTGAATTAAAAGCACTATCTTTTCAATTTTAAATTTAAAAAAGAAACTTGTTTATTTACATTCTAGCTAAAATAATGAAGATAATATGAATGAACCACAGTGTTCAGTTTCTTTGGACTTGAGTTCATTTTTAACTATAAATACAAACAGGAAAAAGCCTACGGCTTTTTCTTCTTTTAAATAGTAAGAGACAAAACTCAAACAATCAAGTAGCTAACTAAGTCCAATGTATGGAATGGTTTGTTGTTTCAGTGATCGTCTTTTAATGTAAAAATATAATAAAAATGTAATATGGTTATTAGTAGATAATCGGTAAAATATTCGTTCTTTATTATAATAGAGTTCGTTCTTTATTATAAAACATCATCCACTCTTTCAAAGGGAATTTTAATCTGTAATTTAGAATACTTTTCGTGATCCTAGTAAAACATACGTAAAATGTTTCTCAATTTACGAGAACAGCCTGCTTTTTTGCCATCTTCTTGTATTTCTGAATGTAATTTTTCCCTTTGTCCTTATACGTTCTTCGGTACAACCTCGCAGAGAATTTAAGTTTTTCATTATAGATTTTGTCACCCCAGTATCTACCCATTATTCTGGTTGCAACTTTTTTCTTATATATTTTTCGGTAATCTTCATCATTGTGATACCGCTCCTTGATCTTTTGTCTAGCCTGCTCAATTGTTGCTTCTCTATAAAGTTTATCATTGTGATAACGCTCCTTGATCTTTTGTCTAGCCTGCTCAATTCTTGCTTCTCTTTAATCTTCATCATTGTGATAACGCTCCTTGCTCTTTTGTCTAGACTGCTCAATTGTTGCTTCTCTGTAATCTTCATCATTACCATACCGTTCCTTGATCTTTTGTTTGGCCGTCTCAATTTTTGCATGTCTATAATCTTCATCATTGTATGTATGTATGTATAAATTTATTTCCAAAAATAAATTTAAAATAAAAAATTTTTGTATTATAAATAAATAAAATGTAAAAAAAAAAAAAAAAAAAAAACAAATAAATTCTGAACAAAAAAAAAAGAAAACAAAAAGACCCGAAACGAACAAAAAAAAAAAAAAAAAAATACAAAAAAAAAACAAAAAAAAAGGGGAAATTATCAATCAATCAATCAATCAATAAATTTATTTCCCGAAATACAAACATGATGTAAACTCGGAGTAAATAGAAAGTAAAAAAAAAAAAAAAAAAAAAAAAAAAAAAAAAAAAAAACTTTAGACGGTAACAAATTACATAAAGGCACTAAACAAGGTATTCGTCGGATCCAGCGACTTCTCAAATCGCAGTCTCCGTTCCGCGATTGCTTTAAAAGGATCTGTGACCCCATATACAGAAACCAGGCCCCGGTTTCTGGCCCAAAGAGGTATGCCAAGGAGGAACTTGGCATACCGAAAAAAACAACGTTCGTAGCGTCTTCTTATCCGAGATAGTTAATATACTCCAAAAGGGTGAAAGAGCAAGCAAATGGGGCATAGCAAATGCATTGTAAATTTTTGATAATATACTTCTTTTGTATCGAGCTTTACAGGGAACAAGCAAACCATATGTCTTACGAAGCTTCGAACCAACAAATTCGAGCAAAAGCGATCGGGTATGCCTCAGATCACTCCCAATCGGAAGTCCAAGGTAACTGATACTTGGCGATAGAGGTATCTGATGACCATCTAGACAAACATTATTCGGGGAGGGCCGGTTACGCGATTTACCAAATGCGACAACCTCACTCTTCTCAGCATTAAACTTCAATCCGATTTTCCTATACTCAATACATAAAATATCAAAATTTTCCTCTATACCCGATACAGTCCTGCTGAGATTCAATATATCGTCAGCGTAGTTCAGAAGCGACATATCAAGGCCTCGGTAGATAAATGTCGTGCGAACTTTCTTCTGGGCCTCCAGGACACTGTTATTATATAGTGGGGGTGAAGATACACCCCCCTGCCTAATACCTTTCCATACACGTATTACACACTTCGAAATTGCAAAACCATCTCGTGTCGGCACTTTAATAACAACATACAGTTTGCTGTACATATTCCTGTAAACACGTAAAATTGAGCGATCAAGACCACGATCCTCAGCGCTGATTAAAAGCTGAGGATGAATTCCCGAGTCAAACGCACGCGAAACGTCGTGACCGGCCATGATAAGAAAATCGTCTTTCTCTTCAACATCAACTAAAACATTAGCAATAACTCTATGTACAGGTTCACGACTGTAACCATTTTTAAAACCGAACTGATTCTCTGGTGTCGAACAGACTTCTGTTATCTCATCAATAACTATCAGCTCTAGCAATTTACACATTACCGAGGAAACTGTGATTGGCCGATATGAACTGCATTTACTTTTATCCTTTCCCTTCTTAACCACCGGGGTTACAACACCAGCACAGAACACATCGGGGACTAACCCACAATTGAATATAGTTTGGAATAGTAGACCCAAGTGGTGCAACAGATTTATACTTCCGTGCACGAGGTGCATACCGCATAACTGATCGCTTCCACATGACAATTTCTTTTTCAGTTTTAGAATGCACTGTTTAATTTTTTCCAGACTAACTGTGAAACTGGGACCCGAATCACAATCACCCAGAGTCGCAACAAGCTGCGTAGAGAAATCTTCTTCCAAAACGGTATCTGGGGGTGAAAATTCACTAGTATAATATTTAACCCATTCTTGCTCTGATGGTATCTTTTGATCACTTGACTCGCAATCACCTTTCTTCTCTGAAATGAACTTCCATATTTCATTGGGATTTCCCGACAATCTTTCACTATATCAATCAATCATAGCTCTTTTGTATTTATTAAGAATTTTAGAAAACTTATGCTTGGTGAAGAGTCTTACATCATTCACATCGCCAGAACGGGGTCTACCACAACTATTCCACAAACGGTACCAAAATTTGGAAGACTCGCACGCGTGAGCCAGCTCTGGATTAAGAGACCACTTAGGAACTTCAGACCCCACGCGCACTTTGCGTTTGGGTACAGCAGCTGTTTCGGCACACCGCATCGCATGGGTAAGCTCAGAGCAATATATGTTTAGAAGAATCTTCTTTTCACTGACTGATATTTTAGCGTTCTGCTGTAGTAACTGGACCGGTATCTTGATTTTCGCCAACACGCTACCAAGAACACTAGAATATGCACTAGGGTTGACTTTATTCCATTCAGATTTAAAATACCACTTCCTTTTCCTTGGGTAGCTGATTTCAGGCATAGCAATTTCAAATGAGCAGGTTATAGGGAAATGATCGGATACCGATAAGCCAGTATCGACACGGCTAACACTAAGTGATTTCACACTGTTCGAGCAGACGAAGAAATCCAAAGAGCTTGTTGAGCCTGAATTGTGCACATATGTGAAACAGCAGTCATTTGGTCCGGGGTGCATGTCGGCAAGAGCGGGCAACAGGATTTGAGACCTTGCGCTATTACTATTGTTTAAGTCACAGTTGAAATCTCCCACAATAATCACCTGCCCATGCTTATCATGACAGTCCTGAACGGAACGCACCAGTTGGGAGCATGCAACACTGAATCTCTCCTCTGAAGCAATGTCGCGGTAATCGGTTGGGAGATAAACAGAGAATACGTAAGCTTCACCGATTTTTACAGCCACAAAACATTCATTTTGACTAAACAGCTGGACAGCCAGGTGAGAGTTAACGAGTATGGCAACGCCACCTGATGGTCTTCCTCGACCCGAAGCCACAGCAGGCACCGAAAATACTTGAATATTGTCACTGAACTTCAGAAGAGAAACCGAGGATGTCGACAGGAAGTGCTCCTGCAAACAGAGCACATCGTTGCAACATAGCGCACTTTCGAGAAACGGTAGCTTTTCAATAACCTGTCCGTTAATGTTCCACGAGCAAACCTTTAGTTGGGGAGCAATCATTTACTAGCCATGATTTTCATTGCTACTGGGCATTTGATACTAAAGCAAGGATGGTCCGCAGAACTGCATAGTGTGCATTTCACATCATTATTGCAAGGGTCCTCTTTCGAATTTTTATGACAAGCGGCACAGCGAGAGCACTTGGTATCATTTTTGCACGTTTTAGCTGCATGTCCAAACTGTTGACAGTTATAGCAACGCATGGGCAGGAATTTATACTCCTGAATTCGGTGTTTCTCAAAGCCAAAGGTCACAGGGTTTTCCATTGCTTTGAGTAGGTGCATCTTACTGTCGAAAAGCAGCTTGAACGATCGAGTTTTTCGTATCCTTTCTGCTTTAACACAGTTCTGAATCAAACCACATAGATCAATGTCCTCGATATCATCTGGGATATGACGTATAATACCAAAGCATGAAGGCGACTTCAATTTAGCATCCTTAACTGCATTAGCAAGTGTAGTCGCGGCGTCCTTATCGTCAAGGAC
>NC_142795.1:91809363-91834591 GCF_049724085.1 Artemia sp. Qi Xiang Cuo | reverse complement strand
ATTAGCAACTTGATTTTTTTTTCTTTTTTTTTTCTTTTCCACAGATAGCTTGGCACTGGAACATCGTAGAGAGTTGTTCAATGGCTCATTTTAAATGAAATTAATTGGGTTAAAAATCTATAGTAACTAAATAAATTATTTCTAAAAGAGAATAAATTTTTCCACCAAAAACTGCATTTTGGTGGAAATCGTATACCAGCGGTAAGATTTGAACCCACGCCTCCGAAGAGACTTGTGGCAAACACCAGTGCCTTGGACCACTCGGCCAGGCTGCCTCTCATAAATAATATATATGTGAATCTGGGTTGCAGCAGTAGCTAGCAACCTAGCAAGAGACGATCAGTCCAATGCTAAGAAATATAAAAACCCAAAACTCCTAAAAATAGATTAGATAAAGGATCGATGTGGTTCATTATAAATTATAAAAGGTTTAGAGCTTCTAATGTTCGAAGTTGTAATCAGGGTTTACATAATCTGATTTGTCAATCCGGGTTGCAGCGGTAGTCCGGGTTGCAGTGGTTTACACTAAAGAACGATCTCTCTCCCATAGTAACTGATGTGTTTCATTAAAAGACGATCATTGGAATAAAAAGTTATTGCATGCATTGGACTTAGTTAGCTACTTGATCGTTTGAGGTTCGTCTCTTACTATTTCAAAGAAGAAAAAGCCGTAGGCTTTTTCCTGTTTGTAATATTTTCCTGTTTGTTGTCAGGGTTACAGCGGTATCCGGGTTGCAGCGGTAGCTAGCAACCTAGTAGGAGACGATCACGTCCAATGTTGAGAAATATAAAAACCCATAGCTTCTAAAAAAGTAATCAGATCAAAACAAAAATTTTATATTAAAGGACGATCACTAGAAGATCAAACCATTGCATATATTAGACTTAAATAGCTGCCTGAGTCTTTGAGGTTCGTCTCTTACTATTCCAAATAAGAAAAAGCCGTATGTTTTTTCCTGTTTGTAATATCCGGGTTGCAGCGGTAGCTAGCAACCTAGTAAGAGACGATCACGTCCAATGTTAAGAAATATAAAAACCCATAGTTCCTAACAAAGGAGTCAGATCAAATTCAAAAGTAAACCATTAGAACCGCCTTGTCCGAAACCCCTGTATAGGAAACTTTCTGTCCCTTGGCTTGAAACAGCAAGGGAAATATATTGGCTTGAATATCAAGAAAAGTGGCAGCTATTACAACATTCTGCCTAAACGGGATATTTTTTTTTCTCTTTTCTTCTTTTCCAGAGATAGCTTGGCACTGGAACATTGTAGAGAGTTGTTCAATGGCTCATTTTAAAGGAAAGTAATTGGGTTAAAAATCTATAGTAACTAAAATAAATTATTTCAAAAAGAGAATAAATTTTTCCACCAAAAACTGCATTTTTGATGTCTTTTCACACTGCAGTCTTTCAAACATAATCGTATACCAGCGGTAAGATTTGAACCCACGCCTCCGAAGAGACTGGTGGCTAACACCAGTGCCTTGGACCACTCGGCCAGGCTGCCTCTCATAAATAATATATATGTGAATATGGGTTACAGCAGTAGCTAGCAGCCTAGTAAGAGATCAGTCCAATGCTAAGAAATATAAAAACCCAAAACTCCTAAAAATAGAGTCAGATCAAAACAAAAGTACATCATTAGAACTACCTTATCTGAAACCCTATTAGATAAATAATGAATGTCATCATAGTTTTATATTAGAGCTATGACGTGAATAGAAAAACACGACCTTATATTGTGGTTTCTGAAGACGTCATGAAATAATACCATTGCGCCATGACATCATGAAATAAAATCATTACTTCGTGACGTCATAATTACTATATAAGAAGCGTCAGAACTGTAAATGTTCTCATTCATAATTAGATAATGGTTAGATCAAAGCAAGCTATACGTAAGTTAAAAAAACAGTACTACACAAACAACAGAGGTAGTATCTTGAAAAGAGAAAAGCAAAGGTATTCAACCGACCACGCGTATGGAGATGCGAAAATTGATAGTGACAAACAGCGTTATTATAATGATGTAGTTTATAGACATGCGAAAAATGAGACAGCCAAACAAAAGTTCAAGGAGAGTTATCACAATGATGAAGATTACCGAATCGAATATTAGAAAAACCAAAAGCAAAGGTATTCAACCGTCCAGGTGTATCGAGAATTATAATAAAGAACGACCTCTTACCTATACTAAATTTTATACGCCACTTAATTATAGTATAGGTTAGTACAGTTATTATATTTAAGGTCAATATATTAAAATTTTCCACTAAAAGACGGTCATTGGAATAAAAACCCAATACATACATTTGATTTAGTTAGCTACTTGATTGTTTGAGGCTAGTCTCTTACTTTTTCAAAGAAGAAAAAGCCGTAGGCTTTTTCTTGTTTGTAATCAATTAGAAAGAGTTCTACCTTTAAAATGAGTTACGTAGTCCGGGTTTTCGGGTTGCAGCGGTAGCTAGCAACCTAGTAAGAGACGATCACGTCCAATGTTAAGAAATATAAAAACCCATAGTTCCTAACAGAGGAGTCAGATCAAAACGAAAAGTACACCATTAGAACCGCCTTGTCCGAAACCCGTGTATAGGAAACTTTTTATAATAAAGAACGACCTCTTGCCTCTACTAAATTTTAAACGCCACTTTTATAATAAAGAACGACCTCTTGCCTATACTAAATTTTATACGCCACTTATTTATAGTATAGGTTAGTAATTCAACAGATAGATTGGTACTGGAACATCGTAGAGAATTGTTCAATGGTTCATTTTAAAGGAAATTTATGGGGTTAAAACTTCTTCTAATTAAAATAAATCGTTTTTAGTACCTTGAGAAATTTTAATTATGTTTCTTAAGAAATCATCATAAGTTAAAATTTCCCACTACAAAATTTGAACTCAAGCCAACTGGGTGAGAGCTATCCCAACCTCTAGACCATATAGGACTTATTAAAATATCCGATAAATGACGTTTATGTTAAAGAACAAATTATAAACCTAGTTAGCTGTCTGATTATTTGAGGATCGTCTCTTACTATTCCAAAGAAGAAAAAGCCGTAGGCTTTTTCCTGTTCGTAATTTATAATCTGGATTCAAGCGAAAGTTATAGTAAAGAACGGACTCAAGCCCAAAGAAACTGAACCCTGTGGTTCATTCATATTATCTTCCCTATTTTAGATAGGTTATAATAAAGAACAAACTTTAGCCTATACTAACTGAAATGTTTATGATAAATATTATACGGGTTGCAGCGGTAGCTAGCAACCTAGTAAGAAACGATCACGTCCAATGTTAAGAAATACAAAAACCCATAATCCGGGTTGCAGCGGTAGCTAGCAACCTAGTAAGAGACGATCACGTCCAATGTTAAGAAATATAAAAACCCATAGTTCCTAACAAAGGAGTCAGATCAAAACAAAAAGTACACCATTAGAACCGCCTTGTCCGAAACCCTTGTATAGGAAACTTTCTGTCCCTTGGCTTGAGCAGCAAGGGAAATATATTGGCTTGAAAATCAAGAAAAGTGGTAGCTACCACAACATTCTGCCTAAACGGGATATTTTTTTTTTCTTTGTTTCCAGAGATAGCTTGGCACTGGAACATCGTAGATAGTTGTTCAATGGCTCATTTTAAAGGAAATATCTAGATCTAGCGCCTTTTGCACTTAATTTTTTTTTAATTAATTATTATTTACGAAAAACTTTACAATAAAGAACGACACCTAGCCCATTAAAAATGAAACATAAATAGGGATTATGTAATTTCCATCAGTATTTATCCGGGTTGCATTTATAATAATTTACAGTAAAGAACGATCTCTCACCAATAGTAACTGATGTATGGTGGTTCCAGGGGTATCTGCAAGCTATCCAGATTGCAGCGGTATCCGGGTTGCAGCGGCTGCTGTAACCTGGAGTATCTTTGCTTAAACAACAAAGAAAACATGTCGGTTTGTTATTAAACAAAAAACCTAATCCAGGTTGCAGCGGTAGCTAGCAACCTAGTAAGAGACGATCACGTCAAATGTTAATTTACATTAAAAGACGATCCCTGAAATAACAAACCATTCCATACATTTGACTTAGTTAGCTACTTGATTGTTTGAGTTTCGTCTCTTACTATTTAAAAGAAGAAAAAGCCGTAGGCTTTTTTCTGTTTGTATTTATAGTTAAAAAACGAACTCAAGTCCAAAGAAACTGAACCCTGTGGTTCATTCATATTATCTTCATTATTTTAGCAAGAATGTAAATAAACAAGTTTCTTTTTTAAATTTTAAATTGAAAAGATATTGCTTTTAATTCAAAATATTAAAATTTATCATTTAAGATCGATCGTTACCACAGTGTGATTTGAACTCAAATCCTTCTTAGCTGAAAGACAAGTCCATTTCCACAGGACCGTGGTAACTATCCGGGTTGCAGCGGTACCTAGCAACCTAGTAATAGACGATCACGTCCAATGTTAAGACATATAAAAACCCATAACTCCTAAAAAAGAGCTCCATAATCCATAACTCCTCAGACCAAAACAAAAAGTACACCATTTGAAACGCCGTGTCCGAATCCGGGTTACAGCGGTAGCTAGCAACCTAGTATTACAATAACGAACATTAACCCATAGTAACTTAAGTATTAAATCAAACGGTTCGTTGTCATAGTAAAGAGCTGTGTAATGGCTCATTTTAAAGAAAATTGCTGTATATAGAAACGTTTTGTAATTAACAAAATTAATTATTATTATAAAACAAATTATTACGATGTGGTAAAGAACTAACTCTAGACGATAGCAACTAATTTAATTTTGAAAAGAAAGAATTAAACCAGAAACCTAAATGGTAGTATAAGTAAGCTATATTTAATAACAACCGTCCACCAGGATTTGAACTCGGATCGCAGGATTCAAAGTCTTAAGTGCTAACCACTACACCAAGAAATGTTCATATAAGAAAGAATTTTAGCAGTATATGATAACTTAAAGACCAAACTCTAACCATCAGTATTGTCTATCGGATCGTTTTAACGAACTTTATAGCAATTTTATACATTAAAAGACGATCATTGAAATAAAAAATTATTGCATACATTGGACTTAGTTAGCTACTTGATCGTTTGAGGTTCGTCTCTTACTATTTCAAATAAGAAAAAGCTGTAGTTATTTCCCTGTTTGTAATTTCCGGGTTGCAGCGGTAGCTAACAACCTAGTAAGAGACGATCACGTCAAATGTTAAGAAATAAAAAAAACCATAGTTACAATAAGGAACAAACTTTAACCCATAGTAACTTAAGTATTAAATCAAACGGTTCGTTGTCATAGCAAAGAGTGTGTAATAGCTCATTTTAAAGGAAATTATAATAAAGAACGACCTCTTGCCTATACTAAATTATATAGGCCACTTAACTATAGTTATATTAAAAGACGATCATTGAAATAACATACCACCGCATATATTGGACTTAGTTAACTACTTGATTGCTTGAGGTTCGTCTCTTACTATTTCAAAGAAGAAAAATCCGTAGGCTTTTTCCTGTTTCTAATGATATAGCATAAAACGAAACCCAAGTTGTAAGTGACGTCATCCTGGTTGTTAAAGTAATCCGGGTTTCAGCGGTAGCTATCAACCTAGTAAGAGACGATCACGTCCAATGTAAAGAAATATAAAAACCCATTGCTCCTAAAAAAGTTATAATAAAGAACGACCTTTTGCCTATACTAAATTTTATATGCTACTTAATTATAGTATAGGTTAGTAATTCCACAGATAGACTAGCACTGGAACATTGTAGAGAGTTGTTTAATGGCTCATTTTAAAGGAAACAAATGGGGTTGAAAACCTTTTGTAATTTTATAATCCGGGTTGCAGCGATAGCTAGCAACCTAGTAAGAGAAGATCACGTCCAATGTTAAGAAATGTAAAAACCCATGGTTCCTAAAAAAGGAGTCAGATCAAAACAAAAAATACACCATTAGAACCGCCTTGTCCGAAACCCCTTGAAAGGAAATTTACCGGCCTTTGCTTGAACAGCAAGGGAAATATATTGGCTTGAAAATCAAGAAAATTGACTTTAACCACGTTATTCTCCACTAACGGGATATTTTTTCTTTTTTTCTTTTCCAGATCCGGGTTGCAGCGGTAGCTAGCAACCTAGTAAGAGACGATTACGTCCAATGTTAGAGAAATATGAAAACCCATAGTTCCTAAAAATGGAGTCAGATCAAATTCAAAAGTACACCATTAGAACCGCCTTGTCCGAAAACCCTGTATAGGAAACTTTCAGTCCCTTGGCTTGAACAGCAAGGGAAATATATTGGCTTGAAAATTA
This sequence comes from Artemia sp. Qi Xiang Cuo, assembly GCF_049724085.1. NCBI lineage: Eukaryota > Metazoa > Arthropoda > Branchiopoda > Anostraca > Artemiidae > Artemia > Artemia sp. Qi Xiang Cuo. The sequence continues at coordinate 91,828,271 of NC_142795.1, read as the reverse complement.
AGAAAAGTGGCAGCTACTACAACATTTTGCCTAAACGGGATATTTTTTTTTCTTCTTTTCTTTTTTTCTTTCTTTTCCACAGATAGCTTGGCACTGGAACATCGTAGAGAGTTGTTCAATGGCTCATTTTAAAGGAAATTTTACATAAAGGACCAATATAGTTCATCATAAAAGGTGTTTGTCAATACGTTTTTTTAATATAATTGTTCATTATTATGTAAAATGCAGTAATTTTTGGGGAACGCTAAGTTTCCTATGTAGGGCCTTTGGACAAGGTGGTTCTAAAAGTGTAATTTTTTTGATCTGATTCTATTTTTAGGAGTTATGAGTTATTATATTTCTTAACATTGGACGTGATCGTCTCTTACTAGGTTGCTAGCTACCGCTGCAACCCGGATTTCTGTTACTATGGGCTAAGGTTCGTTCTTTATTGTAATCATATATTTCAGGATGTTAGCTTTATTTTTTGTGTAGTAAAGTTTTTTATTAGTAGAAATTTGGATTGCCCTATTTTGATATTTTTTTGGTTATTCTTTCTTTTTTCCACTCGCGTGAGACCATATTTTCTCAATGTTTAAAATTATTAAGTACACAATACCCCGTGTCGAATAGCTAAAACCTAGCATAAAAAAAACTAATTTTTAAATTTTCAGGTTTACATTAAAAGACGATCACTGAAATAACAAACCATTCCATACATTGGACTTAGTTAGCTACTTGATTGTTTGAGTTTCGTCTCTTACTATTTAAAAGAAGAAAAAGCCATAGGCTTTTTCCTGTTTGTATTTATAGTTAAAAAACGAACTCAAGTCCGAAGAAACTAAACCCTGTGGTTCATTCATATTATCTTCATTATTTTAGCTAGAATTATAATTAAGAGCGACCTCTTGGCAATACTAATTTTATCCGGATTGCAGCGGTAAATAGCAACCTAGTAAGCGACGATCACGTCCAATGTTAAGAAATATCCGGGTTGCAGCAGTAGCTAGAATCCAGTAAGAGATGATCACGTCCAATGTTAAGAAATGTAAAAACCCATAGTTCCTAAGAAAGGAGTCAGATCAAATTCAAAAGTACACCATTAGAACCGCTTTGTCCAAAACCCCTTGAAAGGAAACTTACCGCCCTTTGGCTTGAACAGCAAGGGAAATATATTGGCTTGAAAATCAAGAAAAGTGGCAGCTACTACAACATTCTGCCTAAACAGGATATTTTTTTTTCTTTTTTTCTTCTTTTCCAGAGATAGCTTGGCACTGGAACATCGTAGAGAGTTGTTCAATGGCTCCTTTTAAAGGAAATTAATTGGGTTAAAAATCTATAGTAACTAAAATAAATTATTTCTAAAATCCGGGTTGCAGTGGTAGCTAGCAATCTAGTAAGAGACGATCACATCCAATGTTAAGAAATATAAAAACCCCTAACTCCTAAGAAAAGAGTCAGTTCAAAAAAAAATTACACCATTAGAACCACCTTGTCTGAAACTTCCCTATAGTTAACGTTCTGTCCCTTGGCTTGAATAACAAAGAAAATATATTGGCTTGAAAATCAAGAAAAATGGCAGCTACTACAACATTCTGCCTAAACGGGATATTTTTTTTTCCGCTTGATTTTCCTCCTCAACTAGCTGGGCACTGGAAAATCATAGAGAGCTGTATAATAGCTCATTTTAAAGGAAATTGCAACATCTAGTCACTTTTGTAATCAAAAATAAAATACTTTTTAAAGTAGAATCAATTTTGTCAAAAAATTGCATTTTTGATGTATTTTCATACTGCAGTCTTTTCGAAGATATTTGAATTTTGAAGCAATCAAACAGTTCATGGTAATGAACTCTATAGTAATAATAGCTACTTGTCTCAATAGTATTTTACAGTAAAGAACGATCTCTCGCCCATAGTAACTGATATACGGTGGTTCCGGAGGTAATCCGGGTTGCAGCGGTAGCTAGCAACCTAGTAAGAGAAGATCACGTCCAATGTTAAGAAATATAAAAACCCATAGTTCCTAACAAAAAGTCAGATCAAAACAAAAAGTACACCACTAGAACCGCCTTGTCCGAAACCCCTGTATAGTAAACTTTCTGTCACTTGTCTTGAACAGCAAGGGAAATATATTGGCTTGAAAATCAAGAAAAATGGCAGCTACTACAACATTCTGCCTAAACGGGATATTTTTTTTTCTTTTGTATCCAGAGATAGATTGGCACTGGAACTTCGTAGATAGTTGTTCAATGGCTCATTTTAAAGGAAATTAATTGGGTTAAATTATGATATAGAACGACCTCTTGCCTATACTAAATTTTATACGCCACTTAATTAAAGTATAGGTTAGTAATTCAACAGATAACTAGGCACTGGAACACCGTAGAGAGTTGTTAAATGGCTCATTTTAAAGAAAATTAATGGGGTTAAAAACCTTTTGTAATTAAAACAAATTATTTTTATTACATTAAGAAATTTTAACTATATTCCTTAAGAAATCATCATAAGTAAAAAATTTCCCATACGGAAATTGAACTCGAGCCAACTGGGTGAGAGCTATCCCAACCTCTAGACAATATAGGATATATTAAAATATCCGATTAATGAAGTTTATGTTAAAGAACAAATCATAAACCTAGTTGTCTGTCTGATTATTTGAGGATCGTCTCTTACTATTCCAAAGAAGAAAAAGCCGTAGGCTTTTTCCTGTTTGTAATTTATAATACGGGTTCAAGCGGTAGTTATAGTACAGAACGGACTTAAGCCCAAAGAAACTGAACCCTGTGGTTCATTCGTATTATCTTCCCTATTTTAGCTAGGATAATATTAAAGAACGAACTGTTGCCTATAGTAAATGATCAATCTTTCAGTGAAAATCTGGGTTGCAGTGGTAGCTAGGCTATGGTAAAGAACGACCTCTAACCCATAGTAAATAATTTAATTTTAATACAATAAAGAATATTGTTTTGAAATAAAGAATATTGTTTTTAATAAAGAATTTTGATATAATAAATATTGTTTTAATGATGGCTGATTTACAAATTAAATAAAATGATCCCAGGTGGCATTGAACCACCAGCCTTTCGCTTAAAGGCCGAACTCGCTTGCAACTTGGACTATGACATCCTTAATTAAAATTGTAAAATTAACATTCCATAAGAACCGTCCACTGGGATTTGAACTCGAATCGCAGCTTTTAAAGTCTTAAGTGGTAATCACTACACCAAGAAACGTTCATATAAGAAAGAATTTTAACAGTGTATGTTAACTTTTAGACCGAACTCTAACCATCAGTATTATCAATCAGTTCGTGTTAACGAACTTTACAGCAATTTCAAACATGGGATTACAGTAAAGAATATAATAAAGGAAGAACTCATGCCTATACTGGATTAGATACTCAACTTAATTATAGTTAATGATTTAGCAATAATATGGTTTTATTTATAGCTGAATTACAAATTAAAAGAAACAACCCCGGCTGGATCTGAACAACCAATCTTTCGGTTATCGGCTGATCGTGCTAGCCACTTAGACTAGGACATCCGGGTTGCAGTGGTAGCTAGCAACCTAGTAAGAGACGATCACGTCCAATGTTAAGAAATATAAAAACCCATAGTTCCTAAAAAAGGAGTCAGAAATAAACAAAAAGTACACCATTAGAACCGCCTTGTCCGAAACCCCTGTATAGAAAACTTTCTGTACCTTGGCTTGAACAGCAAGGGAAATATATTGGCTTGAAAATCAAGAAAAGTGGCAGCTGCTACAACATTCTGCCTAAATGGGATATTTTTTTTCTTTTTTTCTTTGTTTACAGAGATAGCTTGGCACTGGAACATCGTAGAGAGTTGTTCAATAGCTCATTTTAAAGGAAATTAATTGGGTTAAAAATCTATAGTAACTAAAATAAATTATTTCTAAAACAGAATAAATTTTTCCACCAAAAACTGCATTTTTGATGTCTTTTCACACTGCAGTCTTTCAAACATAATCGTATACCAGTGGTAAGATTTGAGCCCACGCCTCCGAAGAGACTGGTGGCTAACACGAGTGTCTTGGACCACTCGGCCAGGCTGCCTCTCATAAATAATAATATATAGGTGAATCTGAGTTGCAGCAGTAGCTAGCAACCTAGCAAGAGACGATCCGTCCCATGCTAAGAAATATAAAAACCCAAAACTCCTAAAAATAGATTCAGATTAAAACAAAAGTACATCATTAGAACTACCTTGTCTGAAACCCTACTAGATAAATAATGAATGTCATCATAGTTTTTTTAAAATTAGAGCTATGAGACGTGAATAGAAAAACACGAAATTATATTGTTGTTTCTGAAGACGTCATGAAATAATACCATTGCGCCATGACGTCATGAAATAATAAAATCATTACGCCGTGACGTCATAATAACTATATAAGAAGCGTCAAAACTTTAAATGTTCTCATTCGTAATTAGATATTGGTTAGATCAAAGCAAGATATACGCAAGTTAAAAAAACAGTAATACACAAACAACAGAGATAGTATCTTGAAAATCCGGGCTGCAGCGGTAGCTAGCAACCTAGTAAGAGACGATCACGTCCAATGTTAAGAAATATAAAAACCCATAGTTCCTATAAAAGGAGTCAGATCAAAACAATTAGTACACCATTAGAACCGCCTTGTCCGAAACCCCTGTATAGGAAACTTTCTGTCCCTTGGCTTGAACAGCAAGGGAAATATATTGGCTTGAAAATCAAGAAAAGTGGCAGCTACTAAAACATTCTGCCTAAACAGGATATTTTTTATTTATAATAAAGAACAACCTCTTGCCTATACTAAATTTTATAGGCCACTTAACTATAGTTTAGGCTAGTACAGTTATATTTAAAATCAATATGTTAAAATTTTTTACAGTAAAGAACGATCACTCATGCATAGTAACTGATATATGGTGGTTCCAGGGGTAGTTACTTGTGGTTCGTTTCTTACTATTTCAAAGAAGAAAAAGCCGTAGGCTTTTTCCTGTTTGTAATGATATAGCATAAAACGAATTCCAAGTTGTAACTGACGTCATCCTGGTTGTTATAGTAAAGAACGAACTCTTGCCCTTAGTTACCTACTATGTCATGTCAAATTAGCTGATTAATTTCATCTAATTTTGTTTAAAAATAATTCCCACACCGGGATTCGAACCCAAGATAATTAATTGAAAGCCAACTACCCTAAACCACTAAACCCTATGAGATATATATAGACAGCTAATTAATTGTTTTATGATCTCCTATAGCATAAATTTCATCGGATATAGCTGAAACTTAGTAAAGAACAAACCACGGCACATAGTAACTATTTATAATAATCCGGGTTGCTGCGGTAGCTAGAAACCTAGTAAGAGACGATCATCTCTAATGTTAAGAAATATGAAACCCCCCAACTCCTAAAAAAACATTCAGATCAAAACAAAAATTACCCCATTAGAACCGCCTTGTCCAAAACCCCTATAAAGGAAACTTACTGCTCTTTGGCTTGAATAACAAAGAAAATATATTGGCTTGAAAATCAAGAAAATTGACTTTAACCACGTTATTCTCCACAAACGGGATATTTTTTTCTTTCCGCTTTTTTTCTCCTCACCTAGGTGGGCACTGGAAAATCATAGAGAGCTGTATAACAGCTCATTTTAAAGGAAATTGCAACATCTAATCACTTTTGTAATTAAAAATAAAATACTTTTTAAAGTATTTTATTTTTAATTACAAAAGTAATTAATTTTGCAGAAAATTGTACCTTCTTTACTGTAATTACCTGTAGTTTTTATAAAATCATATTTTTTCATAACAACATTTTTTACTATCCGGGTTGCAGCAGTAGCTAGCAACCTAGTAAGAGACGATCACGTCCAATGTTAAGAAATAAAAAAAAACCATAGTTCCTAAAAAAGAAGTCAGATCAAAACAAAAAGTACACCTTTAGAACCGCCTTGTTCAAAACCCCTGTATAGGAAACTTTCTGTCCCTTGGCTTGAACAGCAAGGGAAATATATTGGCTTTAAAATCACGAAAATTGACTTCAACCACGTTATTCTCCCCAAACGGGATATTTTTTTCTTTCTTTCTTTTGTTTCCAGAGATAGCTTGGCACTGGTATAATAAAGAACGACCTCTTCCCTATACTAAATTATATAGGCCACTTAACTATAGTATAGGTTAGTAAATCCGGGTTGCAGTGGTAGCTAGCAACCTAGTAAGAGACGATCACGTCCAATGTTAAGAAATATAAAAACACATAGTTCCTAACAAAGTAGTCAGATCAAAACAAAAGTACACCATTAGAACCGCCTTGTCCGAAACCCCTGTATAGGAAACTTTCTGTCCCTTGGCTTGAACAGCAAGGGAAATATATTGGCTTGAAAATCAAGAAAATTGACTTTAACCACGTTATTCTCCCCAAACGGGATATTGAGCCACTTCTATCTCTGTCAACGTTGTCAAAAATCCGCTTTAACTTTAAATACAAATCTTGTCCATAAATATTTTGCAGTTTACATAATAACCTTAGCGATTCTGAACTGAAATCGAAAATTAAATTTAAAAAATGATGTTTTTTATACATTACTTGTCAATGTTCAAAATCATTCCCGTAAAATCACGAGTAGCTAGAGCCTAGCAAAAAACAAAACTAATTTTAAAATTTTCAGGTTTTTTCTAGTTTTATTTAAAAAACAAAAATTATTGCTCCGACGTCACAAATATTTTTCCACTTTACATAATGAACTGAAAACTAAAGTAAAATAAAAAATTGAAATTCTTTTCTAGGGAAATATAGCAAAAAAGGTAGGCACTTTAGAAGTTGAGCCAAAAATTTTGGTTCAACGAGACAATTATAACTTTGAAGTGAGAGATGATATAATATTTTCGTTGATTAAATTGAAAAAAAAACCAAACTGATTTGAAGAATATCAGGTATTTTTCTACTTGGAATTAAAAAATTAATATTATAGCTTGGACACCATGAATATATTTGCAGTTTACATAATAACCTTAGCGATTCTGAACTGAAATCGAAAATTAAATTTAAAAAATGATGTTTTTTACGAAAATATAGCACAAAAGACACGCACTTTAGAATTTGAGCTAAAAAAGTTTGGCTTCAGGAGACAATTATAACTCTGAAGCGGGAGATGAAATAAAACTTTCGTTGATTAATCGAACAAAAAACAAAACCAATTTTAAAACTTTCAGGTATTTTTCTAGTTTTAACTAAAAAATCTATACTATTGCTCAGACAACATAAATATTTTTGCAGTTTACTTAATAACCTTAGCGCTTCTGAACTGAAAACTATAATAAAACAAAAATTGAGTTGCTTTTCTACGGAAAGATAGCACACGAGATACGCACTTTAGAATTTGAGCCAAAAAAGTTTGGTTCCAGGAAACAATTATAACTTTGAAGTGAGAGATGAAATAAAAATTTCGTTGATTAAATCGAACAAAAAACAAAACTAATTTTAAAATTCTCAGGTATTTTTCTAGTTTGAGCTCAAAAATTAATATTAATGGTCCGACACCATAAATAATTTTGCAGTTTGCATAATGACGTCAGCGATTCTGTACTGATGTAATTATAGCTAACATTATAATATCGCATTTACTTTTACACCATATATGGCTAAAACCTAAGATTTTGACGTCATACATCAAAATTTTATGAAAAGAAGATGTCGTTTAGGCAGAATGCTTTAGTAGCTGCCACTTTTCTTGCCATTTATGGCTGATTATATTTCTTAATATTGGACGTGATTTTCTTTTACTAGGATGGTTTAGGCACTAGGATGGTTTTACTAGGATACTAGGATCCTGTTTAGGCAGAATGTTTTAGTAGCTGCCACTTTTCTTGATTTTCAAGCCAATATATTTCCCTTGCTGTTCAAGCCAAGGGACAGAAAGTTTCCTATACAGGGGTATCGGACAAGGCGGTTCTAATGGTGTACTAATTGTTTTGATCTGACTCCTTTTATAGGAACTATGGGTTTTTATATTTCTTAACATTGGACGTGATCGTCTCTTACTAGGTTGCTAGCTACCGCTGCAACCCGGATTTTCAAGATACTATCTCTGTTGTTTGTGTATTACTGTTTTTTTAACTTGCGTATATCTTGCTTTGATCTAACCAATATCTAATTACGAATGAGAACATTTAAAGTTTTGACGCTTCTTATATAGTTATTATGACGTCACGGCGTAATGATTTTATTATTTCATGACGTCATGGCGCAATGGTATTATTTCATGACGTCTTCAGAAACAACAATATAATTTCGTGTTTTTCTATTCACGTCTCATAGCTCTAATTTTAAAAAAACTATGATGACATTCATTATTTATCTAGTAGGGTTTCAGACAAGGTAGTTCTAATGATGTACTTTTGTTTTAATCTGAATCTATTTTTAGGAGTTTTGGGTTTTTATATTTCTTAGCATGGGACGGATCGTCTCTTGCTAGGTTGCTAGCTACTGCTGCAACTCAGATTCACCTATATATTATTATTTATGAGAGGCAGCCTGGCCGAGTGGTCCAAGACACTCGTGTTAGCCACCAGTCTCTTCGGAGGCGTGGGCTCAAATCTTACCACTGGTATACGATTATGTTTGAAAGACTGCAGTGTGAAAAGACATCAAAAATGCAGTTTTTGGTGGAAAAAATTATTCTGTTTTAGAAATAATTTATTTTAGTTACTATAGATTTTTAACCCAATTAATTTCCTTTAAAATGAGCTATTGAACAACTCTCTACGATGTTCCAGTGCCAAGCTATCTCTGTAAACAAAGAAAAAAAGAAAAAAAATATCCCATTTAGGCAGAATGTTGTAGCAGCTGCCACTTTTCTTGATTTTCAAGCCAATATATTTCCCTTGCTGTTCAAGCCAAGGTACAGAAAGTTTTCTATACAGGGGTTTCGGACAAGGCGGTTCTAATGGTGTACTTTTTGTTTATTTCTGACTCCTTTTTTAGGAACTATGGGTTTTTATATTTCTTAACATTGGACGTGATCGTCTCTTACTAGGTTGCTAGCTACCACTGCAACCCGGATGTCCTAGTCTAAGTGGCTAGCACGATCAGCCGATAACCGAAAGATTGGTTGTTCAGATCCAGCCGGGGTTGTTTCTTTTAATTTGTAATTCAGCTATAAATAAAACCATATTATTGCTAAATCATTAACTATAATTAAGTTGAGTATCTAATCCAGTATAGGCATGAGTTCTTCCTTTATTATATTCTTTACTGTAATCCCATGTTTGAAATTGCTGTAAAGTTCGTTAACACGAACTGATTGATAATACTGATGGTTAGAGTTCGGTCTAAAAGTTAACATACACTGTTAAAATTCTTTCTTATATGAACGTTTCTTGGTGTAGTGATTACCACTTAAGACTTTAAAAGCTGCGATTCGAGTTCAAATCCCAGTGGACGGTTCTTATGGAATGTTAATTTCACAATTTTAATTAAGGATGTCATAGTCCAAGTTGCAAGCGAGTTCGGCCTTTAAGCGAAAGGCTGGTGGTTCAATGCCACCTGGGATCATTTTATTTAATTTGTAAATCAGCCATCAATAAAACAATATTTATTATATCAAAATTCTTTATTAAAAACAATATTCTTTATTTCAAAACAATATTCTTTATTGTATCAAAATTAAATTATTTACTATGGGTTAGAGGTCGTTCTTTACCATAGCCTAGCTACCACTGCAACCCAGATTTTCACTGAAAGATTGATCATTTACTATAGGCAACAGTTCGTTCTTTAATATTATCCTAGCTAAAATAGGGAAGATAATACGAATGAACCACAGGGTTCAGTTTCTTTGGGCTTAAGTCCGTTCTGTACTATAACTACCGCTTGAACCCGTATTATAAATTACAAACAGGAAAAAGCCTACGGCTTTTTCTTCTTTGGAATAGTAAGAGACGATCCTCAAATAATCAGACAGACAACTAGGTTTATGATTTGTTCTTTAACATAAACTTCATTAATCGGATATTTTAATATATCCTATATTGTCTAGAGGTTGGGATAGCTCTCACCCAGTTGGCTCGAGTTCAATTTCCGTATGGGAAATTTTTTACTTATGATGATTTCTTAAGGAATATAGTTAAAATTTCTTAATGTAATAAAAATAATTTGTTTTAATTACAAAAAGGTTTTTAACCCCATTAATTTTCTTTAAAATGAGCCATTTAACAACTCTCTACGGTGTTCCAGTGCCTAGTTATCTGTTGAATTACTAACCTATACTTTAATTAAGTGGCGTATAAAATTTAGTATAGGCAAGAGGTCGTTCTATATCATAATTTAACCCAATTAATTTCCTTTAAAATGAGCCATTGAACAACTATCTACGAAGTTCCAGTGCCAATCTATCTCTGGATACAAAAGAAAAAAAAATATCCCGTTTAGGCAGAATGTTGTAGTAGCTGCCACTTTTCTTGATTTTCAAGCCAATATATTTCCCTTGCTGTTCAAGACAAGTGACAGAAAGTTTACTATACAGGGGTTTCGGACAAGGCGGTTCTAGTGGTGTACTTTTTGTTTTGATCTGACTTTTTGTTAGGAACTATGGGTTTTTATATTTCTTAACATTGGACGTGATCTTCTCTTACTAGGTTGCTAGCTACCGCTGCAACCCGGATTACCTCCGGAACCACCGTATATCAGTTACTATGGGCGAGAGATCGTTCTTTACTGTAAAATACTATTGAGACAAGTAGCTATTATTACTATAGAGTTCATTACCATGAACTGTTTGATTGCTTCAAAATTCAAATATCTTCGAAAAGACTGCAGTATGAAAATACATCAAAAATGCAATTTTTTGACAAAATTGATTCTACTTTAAAAAGTATTTTATTTTTGATTACAAAAGTGACTAGATGTTGCAATTTCCTTTAAAATGAGCTATTATACAGCTCTCTATGATTTTCCAGTGCCCAGCTAGTTGAGGAGGAAAATCAAGCGGAAAAAAATATCCCGTTTAGGCAGAATGTTGTAGTAGCTGCCATTTTTCTTGATTTTCAAGCCAATATATTTTCTTTGTTATTCAAGCCAAGGGACAGAACGTTAACTATAGGGAAGTTTCAGACAAGGTGGTTCTAATGGTGTAATTTTTTTTTGATCTGACTCTTTTCTTAGGAGTTAGGGGTTTTTATATTTCTTAACATTGGATGTGATCGTCTCTTACTAGATTGCTAGCTACCACTGCAACCCGGATTTTAGAAATAATTTATTTTAGTTACTATAGATTTTTAACCCAATTAATTTCCTTTAAAAGGAGCCATTGAACAACTCTCTACGATGTTCCAGTGCCAAGCTATCTCTGGAAAAGAAGAAAAAAAGAAAAAAAAATATCCTGTTTAGGCAGAATGTTGTAGTAGCTGCCACTTTTCTTGATTTTCAAGCCAATATATTTCCCTTGCTGTTCAAGCCAAAGGGCGGTAAGTTTCCTTTCAAGGGGTTTTGGACAAAGCGGTTCTAATGGTGTACTTTTGAATTTGATCTGACTCCTTTCTTAGGAACTATGGGTTTTTACATTTCTTAACATTGGACGTGATCATCTCTTACTGGATTCTAGCTACTGCTGCAACCCGGATATTTCTTAACATTGGACGTGATCGTCGCTTACTAGGTTGCTATTTACCGCTGCAATCCGGATAAAATTAGTATTGCCAAGAGGTCGCTCTTAATTATAATTCTAGCTAAAATAATGAAGATAATATGAATGAACCACAGGGTTTAGTTTCTTCGGACTTGAGTTCGTTTTTTAACTATAAATACAAACAGGAAAAAGCCTATGGCTTTTTCTTCTTTTAAATAGTAAGAGACGAAACTCAAACAATCAAGTAGCTAACTAAGTCCAATGTATGGAATGGTTTGTTATTTCAGTGATCGTCTTTTAATGTAAACCTGAAAATTTAAAAATTAGTTTTTCTTATGCTAGGTTTTAGCTATTCGACACGGGGTATTGTGTACTTAATAATTTTAAACATTGAGAAAATATGGTCTCACGCGAGTGGAAAAAAGAAAGAATAACCAAAAAAATATCAAAATAGGGCAATCCAAATTTCTACTAATAAAAAACTTTACTACACAAAAAATAAAGCTAACATCCTGAAATATATGATTACAATAAAGAACGAACCTTAGCCCATAGTAACAGAAATCCGGGTTGCAGCGGTAGCTAGCAGCTTAATAAGAGACGATCAAGTTCAATGTTAAGAAATATAGTAACCCGTAAATCCTAAAAATAGAGTCAGATCAAAAAAATTACACTTTTAGAACCACCTTGTCCAAAGGCCCTACATAGGAAACTTAGCGTTCCCCAAAAATTACTGCATTTTACATAATAATGAACAATTATATTAAAAAAACGTATTGACAAACACCTTTTATGATGAACTATATTGGTCCTTTATGTAAAATTTCCTTTAAAATGAGCCATTGAACAACTCTCTACGATGTTCCAGTGCCAAGCTATCTGTGGAAAAGAAAGAAAAAAAGAAAAGAAGAAAAAAAATATCCCGTTTAGGCAAAATGTTGTAGTAGCTGCCACTTTTCTTGATTTTCAAGCCAATATATTTCCCTTGCTGTTCAAGCCAAGGGACTGAAAGTTTCCTATACAGGGTTTTTGGACAAGGCGGTTCTAATGGTGTACTTTTGAATTTGATCTGACTCCATTTTTAGGAACTATGGGTTTTCATATTTCTTAACATTGGACGTAATCGTCTCTTACTAGGTTGCTAGCTACCGCTGCAACCCGGATCTGGAAAAGAAAAAAAAGAAAAAAATATCCCGTTAGTGGAGAATAACGTGGTTAAAGTCAATTTTCTTGATTTTCAAGCCAATATATTTCCCTTGCTGTTCAAGCAAAGGCCGGTAAATTTCCTTTCAAGGGGTTTCGGACAAGGCGGTTCTAATGGTGTATTTTTTGTTTTCATCTGACTCCTTTTTAGGAACCATGGGTTTTTACATTTCTTAACATTGGACGTGATCTTCTCTTACTAGGTTGCTAGCTATCGCTGCAACCCGGATTATAAAATTACAAAAGGTTTTCAACCCCATTTGTTTCCTTTAAAATGAGCCATTAAACAACTCTCTACAATGTTCCAGTGCTAGTCTATCTGTGGAATTACTAACCTATACTATAATTAAGTAGCGTATAAAATTTAGTATAGGCAAAAGGTCGTTCTTTATTATAACTTTTTTAGGAGCAATGGGTTTTTATATTTCTTTACATTGGACGTGATCGTCTCTTACTAGGTTGATAGCTACCGCTGAAACCCGGATTACTTTAACAACCAGGATGACGTCACTTACAACTTGGGTTTCGTTTTATGCTATATCATTAGAAACAGGAAAAAGCCTACGGATTTTTCTTCTTTGAAATAGTAAGAGACGAACCTCAAGCAATCAAGTAGTTAACTAAGTCCAATATATGCGGTGGTATGTTATTTCAATGATCGTCTTTTAATATAACTATAGTTAAGTGGCCTATATAATTTAGTATAGGCAAGAGGTCGTTCTTTATTATAATTTTCTTTAAAATGAGCTATTACACACTCTTTGCTATGACAACGAACCGTTTGATTTAATACTTAAGTTACTATGGGTTAAAGTTTGTTCCTTATTGTAACTATGGTTTTTTTTATTTCTTAACATTTGACGTGATCGTCTCTTACTAGGTTGCTAGCTACCGCTGCAACCCGGAAATTACAAACAGGGAAATAACTACAGCTTTTTCTTATTTGAAATAGTAAGAGACGAACCTCAAACGATCAAGTAGCTAACTAAGTCCAATGTATGCAATAATTTTTTATTTCAATGATCGTCTTTTAATGTATAAAATTGCTATAAAGTTCGTTAAAACGATCCGATAGACAATACTGATGGTTAGAGTTTGGTCTTTAAGTTATCATATACTGCTAAAATTCTTTCTTATATGAACATTTCTTGGTGTAGTGGTTAGCACTTAAGACTTTGAATCCTGCGATCCGAGTTCAAATCCTGGTGGACGGTTGTTATTAAATATAGCTTACTTATACTACCATTTAGGTTTCTGGTGTAATTCTTTCTTTTCAAAATTAAATTAGTTGCTATCGCCTAGAGTTAGTTCTTTACCACATCGTAAAAATTTGTTTTATAATAATAATTAATTTTGTTAATTACAAAAGGTTTCTATATACAGCAGTTTCCCTTTAAAATGAGCCATTACACAGCTCTTTACTATGACAACGAACCGTTTGATTTAATACTTAAGTTACTATGGGTTAATGTTCGTTATTGTAATACTAGGTTGCTAGCTACCGCTGTAACTTGGATTCGGACACGGCGTTTCAAATGGTGTACTTTTTGTTTTGGTCTGAGGAGTTACGGATTATGGAGCTCTTTTTAGGAGTTATGGGTTTTTATATGTCTTAACATTGGACGTGATCGTCGTCTTACTGGGTTGCTAGGTACCGCTGCAACCCGGATAGTTACCACGGTCCTGTGGAAAATGGACTATCGTCTTTTTCAGCTAAGGAAGGATTTGAGTTCAGAATCACACTGAGATTGCAACGATCGATCTTAAATGATAAATTTTAATATGTTGAATTAAAAGCACTATCTTTTCAATTTAAAATTTAAAAAGAAACTTGTTTATTTACATTCTAGCTAAAATAATGAAGATAATATGAATGAACCACAGGGTTCAGTTTCTTTGGACTTGAGTTCGTTTTTTAACTATAAATACAAACAGAAAAAAGCCTACGGCTTTTTCTTCTTTTAAATAGTAAGAGACGAAACTCAAACAATCAAGTAGCTAACTAAGTCAAATGTATGGAATGGTTTGTTATTTCAGGGATCGTCTTTTAATGCAAATTAACATTTGACGTGATCGTCTCTTACTAGGTTGCTAGCTACCGCTGCAACCTGGATTAGGTTTTTGTTTAATAACAAACCGACATGTTTTCTTTGTTGTTTAAGCAAAGATACTCCAGGTTACAGCAGCCGCTGCAACCTGGATACCGCTGCAATCTGGATAGCTTGCAGATACCCCTGGAACCACCATACATCAGTTACTATTGGTGAGAGATCGTTCTTTACTGTAAATTATTATAAATACAACCCGGATAAATACTGATGGAAATTACATAATCCCTATTTATGATTGCATATTTTAATGGGCTAGGTGTCGTTCTTTATTGTAAAAGTTTTTCGTAAATAACAATTAATTAAAAAAAAATTATGCAAAAAGTGCGCTAGATCTAGATATTTCCTTTAAAATGAGCCATTGAACAACTATCTACGATGTTCCAGTGCCAAGCTATCTCTGGAAACAAAAGAAAAAAAAATATCCCGTTTAGGCAGAATGTTGTGGTAGCTACCACTTTTCTTGATTTTCAAGCCAATATATTTCCCGTTGCTGTTCAAGCCAAGGGACAGAAAGTCTTCACTATACAAGGGTTTCGGACAAGGCGGTTCTAATGGTGTACTTTTTGTTTTGATCTGACTCCTTTGTTAGGAACTATGGGTTTTTATATTTCTTAACATTGGACGTGATCGTCTCTTACTAGGTTGCTAGCTACCGCTGCAACCCGGATTATGGGTTTTTGTATTTCTTAACATTGGACGTGATCGTTTCTTACTAGGTTGTCTAGCTACCGCTGCAACCCGTATAATATTTATCATAAACATTTCAGTTAGTATAGGCTAAAGTTTGTTCTTTATTATAACCTAGCTAAAATAGGGAAGATAATATGAATGAACCACAGGGTTCAGTTTCTTTGGGCTTGAGTCCGTTCTTTACTATAACTTTCGCTTGAATCCAGATTATAAATTACGAACAGGAAAAGCCTACGGCTTTTTCTTCTTTGGAATAGTGAGAGACGATCCTCAAATAATCAGACAGCTAACTAGGTTTATAATTTTGTTCTTTAACATAAACGTCATTTATCGGATATTTTAATAAGTCCTATATGGTCTAGAGGTTGGGATAGCTCTCACCCAGTTGGCTTGAGTTCAAATTTTGTATGGGAAATTTTAACTATAATGATGATTTCTTAAGAAACATAATTAAAATTTCTCAAGGTACTAAAAACGATTTATTTTAATTAGAGAAGTTTTAACCCCATAAATTTCCTTTAAAATGAGCCATTGAACAATTCTCTACGATGTTCCAGTACCAATCTATCTGTTGAATTACTAACCTATACTATAAATAAGTGGCGTATAAAATTTAGTATAGGCAAGAGGTCGTTCTTTATTATAAAAGTGGCGTTTAAAATTTAGTATAGGCAAGAGGTCGTTCTTTATTATAAAAAGTTTCCTATACACGGGTTTCGGACAAGGCGGTTCTAATGGTGTACTTTTCGTTTTGATCTGACTCTCTCATTTAGGAACTATGGGTTTTTATATTTCTTAACATTGGACGTGATCGTCTCTTACTAGGTTGCTAGCTACCGCTGCAACCTGAAACCCGGACTACGTAACTCATTTTAAAGGTAGAACTCTTTCTAATTGATTACAAACAAGAAAAAGCCTACGGCTTTTTCTTCTTTGAAAATAGTGAAGAGACTAGCCTCAAACAATCAAGTAGCTAACTAAATCAAATGTATGTATTGGGTTTTTATTCCAATGACCGTCTTTTAGTGGAAAATTTTAATATATTGACCTTAAATATAATAACTGTACTAGCCTATACTATAGTTAAGTGGCCTATAAAATTTAGTATAGGAAAGACGTCGTTCTTTATTATAATTCTCGATACACCTGGACGGTTGAATACCTTTGCTTTTGGTTTTCCTTATATTTGATGCGGTAATCTTCATCATTGTGATAAATCTCCTTGAACTTTTGTTTGACTGTCTCAAATTTCGCATGTCTATAAACTACATCATTATAATAACGCTGTTTGTCACTATCAATTTCTGCATCTCGATACGCGTGGTCGGTTGAATACCTGTGCTTTTCTCTTTTCAAAATACTATCTCTGTTATTTGTGTAGTACTGTTTTTTAACTTACGTATAGCTTGCTTTGATCTAACCATTATCTAATTATGAATGAGAGAATTTACAGTTCTGACGCTTCCTATATAGTAATTATGACGTCAGGAAGTAATGATTTTATTTCATGACGTCATGGTGCAATTTCATAACGTCTTCAGAAACTAAAATATAAGGTCGTGTTTTTCTGTTCGTCATAGCTCTAATATAAACCTATGACGACATTAATTATTTATCTAGTAGGGTTTCAGACAAGGTAGTTCTAATGATGTACTTTTGTTTTGATCTGACTCTATTTTTAGGAGTTTTGGGTTTTTATATTTCTTAGCATTGGACTGATCTCTTACTAGGCTGCTAGATACTGCTGCAACCCAGATTCACATATACATTATTTATGAGAGGCAGCCTGGCCAAGTGGTCCAAGGCACTGGTGTTAGCCACCAGTCTCTTCGGAGGCGTGGGTTCAAATCTTACCGCTGGTATACGATTATGTTTGAAAGACTGCAGTGTGAAAAGACATCAAAAATGCAGTTTTTGGTGGAAAAATTTATTCTCTTTTAGAAATAATTTATTTTAGTTACTATAGATTTTTAACTCAATTAATTTCCTTTAAAATGAGCCATTGAACAACTCTCTACGATGTTCCAGTGCCAAGCTATCTCTGGAAAAGAAGAAAAGAGAAAAAAAATATCCCGTTTAGGCAGAATGTTGTAATAGCTGCCACTTTTCTTGATATTCAAGCCAATATATTTCCCTTGCTGTTTCAAGCCAAAGGGACAGAAAGTTTCCTATACAGGGGTTTCGGACAAGGCGGTTCTAATGGTGTACTTTTGAATTTGATCTGACTCCTTTGTTAGGAACTATGGGTTTTTATATTTCTTAACATTGGACGTGATCGTCTCTTACTAGGTTGCTAGCTACCGCTGCAGCCCGGATATTACAAACAGGAAAAAACATACGGCTTTTTCTTATTTGGAATAGTAAGAGACGAACCTCAAAGACTCAGGCAGCTATTTAAGTCTAATATATGCAATGGTTTGATCTTCTAGTGATCGTCCTTTAATATAAAATTTTTGTTTTGATCTGATTACTTTTTTAGAAGCTATGGGTTTTTATATTTCTCAACATTGGACGTGATCTCGTCTCCTACTAGGTTGCTAGCTACCGCTGCAACCCGGATACCGCTGTAACCCTGACAACAAACAGGAAAATATTACAAACAGGAAAAAGCCTACGGCTTTTTCTTCTTTGAAAATAGTAAGAGACGAACCTCAAACGATCAAGTAGCTAACTAAGTCCAATGCATGCAATAACTTTTTATTCCAATGATCGTCTTTTAATGAAACACATCAGTTACTATGGGAGAGAGATCGTTCTTTAGTGTAAACCACTGCAACCCGGACTACCGCTGCAACCCGGATTGACAAATCAGATTATGTAAACCCTGATTACAACTTCGAACATTAGAAGCTCTAAACCTTTTACAATTTATAATGAACCACATCGATCCTTTATCTAATCTATTTTTAGGAGTTTTGGGTTTTTATATTTCTTAGCTATTGGACGGATCGTCTCTTGCTAGGTTGCTAGCTACCGCTGCAACCCAGATTTACATATATTATTTATGAGAGGCAGCCTGGCCGATTGGTCCAAGGCACTGGTGTTTGCCACAAGTCTCTTCGGAGGCGTGGGTTCAAATCTTACTGCTGGTATACGATTTCCACCAAAATGCAGTTTTTGGTGGAAAAATTTATTCTCTTTTAGAAATAATTTATTTAGTTACTATAGATTTTTAACCCAATTAATTTCATTTAAAATGAGCCATTGAACAACTCTCTACGATGTTCCAGTGCCAAGCTATCTGTGGAAAAGAAAAAAAAAAAAAAAAAAAAAAATCAAGTTGCTAAT
>NC_142795.1:91508145-91580596 GCF_049724085.1 Artemia sp. Qi Xiang Cuo | reverse complement strand
CACCCCCACCATTTCCCGAAACATATCCAATCAACATTTTGAGATAGCCATTTTGTTTAACGTAGTTGAAAGTTCTGGAAATTAGGTCTTAGAGGATGACAACCACCCTTACAGCCCTTAGGGTAAGGGTTGTAATATATGCCCTGGTGACATATACGGTGTTTATAGAAAACGTTGTCGTAGAAACTCAAAAAGTGATCATTCGATTGGAAATCGAAAAGCCTAGTGCCTTTTGTAATAATCGAAAGTGATTGGAAGGCTTGACATTTTTATAGTAGAGAGATGTGGGTATAATGTATCATTTTGTTGTTGTTGTTGTTGTTTAGACCAGGGCACTTCGTATCGAAGGATTTGTCATAGGAACTTCGAAAAGGGCTCATTCAATTGAAAATAGAAAGGGCTTATGACCTTTTTAATAGTCGAAAGTGATTGCAGGGGAGCTCATCCCCCTCCCACGCCCACCCTAACATTTGCCTTTTTGTATAAAAACTAAATGTTGCCTTAAGATTAAATCAAAATGCACAGTGTTCATGCTAATTCCCAATAAGACATCTCAACAATATCCCAAGAACGACAGAGGGTGTTATCTTCAAACTTTCGGGCCTACTTCTCCTCTTATAATGTAACCAAATTAAAATAGCGCAAGTGCATTCAAGCAGTCAAAGAAAGTAAACAAATTTTTTTGCGATTGGTATCAAGTTTTCCGTTTCAGGTCAACTAGAGGAGGTATGAAAATAAATTAAACACTACTATTTGTGTCCAGAGTTTTAAAAGGGTCTATGTAGTTAAATTTTGCTGAAATTTTTTTTCCAGCATACAAATAGCAGACCAGACTAAATTATCAAAAAGACGAAAAGATTTAAAGTATTATCTTATTTTTCCCTGAAAAGACTATGTCAATATAAAAGAACAGAAATTAATTAAAAAAAATTGTGTCCACAAAATAAGTTTTTCAAAGAAAAGTAAAGAACTCCATTAAACAAAAAATGAGCAAAATTAAAATCAAATAATCTACCAAGCGTGAAACTACCACAAATCATCATTGATAAATAAATGAAACCCAAAACAAACAAAAATTACAATAAATAACCGAGTCAAACTCAAAACAAGCAGAAACTAACATAAGTTGGGCTCAAAACCCCTATGCCTTCCCATGGCCAGAACATAATTTGCACTTTACTGAAAAAAATACAAATGAATATGCATTGTCAGTTTAATATACATATGCTGATATTAAGTAATCAAAATGTTAATATTATATGATTTATTTAAGTTATAAAAGTAAAAACATTTATATTTGTTTTCAGTAAAGTGCAAATTGTGTTCTGGCCTTGGGAAGGCATAGGAGTTTTGAGCCCAAATTATGTTAATTTCTGCTCGTTTTGAGTTTGACTCTGTTATTTATTGTAATTTCTGTTCGTTTTGGGTTTCATTTATTTATCGATGCTGATTTGTGGTAGTTTCCTAGAGCTAGTTTAGAAATATATCTATAGAAATGAATTACATTTTTTTCGCACAGTTAGCAGAGCACACTGAAGTTGAAGTAGCCTTAAAAATTGTCTTGAAACGTTATAACTTGACCACTTCTTTCAGAAAAGAATTTAGGAGGGTTATTCCGTGTTGATAAGAAAAGAGGGTAAAGGTGCAGTTTAGTTTCTCCTGTAGTGTAGGGCGCAGGAGCCCTATGGTAAAAGTGCAGGTTTGTTCTCCCTTATAAAAACAACTTATTTCAGCAGATACAAAGAAGAAGCCCATTTGCGGCATTCTGTAGGACCCCAAGATCCAATGCTAGAATCAGATCCCGCGAGTGGCAGTTTACGTTCGTCAAGCTCTGGCTGTACCGGCCACAAGTGCCCCAGCTAAACGGCTTTTTAGCACGACAGGACTGATAGTGACTGCAAAAAGATCAATGGCTCCAGGCAGAGTGAACAAACTCACTTTTGTTACATAAATTGTAACTGAAGTGATGTAACCGCTGATTTAAAATTGTTGGTGTTGTTAAGCCATGGTGTTTTTTCGATGTTGTTATTTGTTGTCGTTTTTTTCACTTTCTTTTCGTATGTATTTGATGAACAGGAGATGTTTGAACTTCAAACTTTGAAAGTTATACACACATTAGCACAAATCATTAACAAGAAGGAAATGACTAAACACGGGATTTATAGTAACAATGAAATGAAAAAAATAAACAAAACATCGATTTTACTTGGTCTAATAACTAAAACTGAGGAAACTATCGGTTCTGATCGATATTGAATATAAACACTTTCCACATTACCCAACACATTCCTTTGTCGTCATCTCTTTCTCATATGGTTTTAGCCAACTATATAAAAGTCCTTACTAAAATCGAGGTTGAACGTGCTTGGTGAAGTGGAATTTTTCGTATTATTTTTAATCAGAAAAAGCGGCGCGCGGTGGCGCGCCGCCGGTCTAAAATCGGCGGCGCGCCGCCAAAAAAATTTCGGCGCTTGGCGGCGCGGCGCCGCCGATACTAAATCACACATCCGCCGCCATCATGTCGGCGTAGCGCGGCTTCGGGGACTAGTAGTAACATCTTATAGTAGCATGGTAACAGAAGATTTAATCGTACCTAAAGGGCATAACTATGCCTAAGGATTTGTGAATCCTCCTCCTCCTGAAGTTGAGGACTATGGTGTCATATGTATCGTAACACTAGCCTATTAGTCCCTTTGATAATACCATAGTAACCGTTTTCAGTGTATTTTAGAACGCGAAATTAAACCTCACTGTGTAACCTCAGTCAGAGTTGCCTTACTTCTAAAAGGGTATCTGGAGAAACACTCGAGAAGCGTCGGGGGATCTGCCTCCAATAACGCATAGCATTCTCGGTTGAAAGCAGGGAATCTGAAGATCGATATCGATTGTCTGCATGCGAAAAAGTATTTTTAAGTTTCTCAGAGATCCCACAAAATAATGTATTTTTTTTTACGTTTGAGCAATGCGGATATAGTATAGCAACTCAAATGTTTAAAACAGTCTTATACGTAAAGACCCCCCCCCCATGAAATCATGAGCTTTTCGCAATTTTGTTATATTGCCCACATCATCTGCCCTTTACTTCGTTTTTATTATGCATCCTTTCCTCACCCAAAATAAAATCATGGGTACATACCTGTTTTGCCTATAAGAAAATTACACAACTTATTCAAGTTTTGCTAGTCTAGCTGCAGCTTTGTAGTTGCATTGCCTTTAAGGGGTTAGGCGGTTACAGTAGCTCGACAACGAGAAGTACTACAAACATGAAAATTTGATTAATGTTCTCTCTAGTATCACACTGAAACTCTTCTTTGCTTCTTTTTTCTAATTGTCTTATCCCTCTACAATTATTTTTTTTCATTATTTTTTTTCTATTTTTAGTGTCTTCTATCATATCAGTAAAAAATTCTGGTCCCCGCTACACTCCCGATGATTTAGAAAAGGCAATAATGGAAGTTCTATACGGCACGAATTCAATCACCAGTGCCGCAAAAGCTTATAATATACCTGTGGCTAGTTTGTTCCGCCGAGTGAAACGACTTGGAATTCAGAGCAAGTTCATTGGTACAACAAACCGACCGAAAAATAGGCCGAGAATTAGTCTTAAAGATCGAGCGGTAGCTTCAAAAATAGATGTTGACCCTAGGAGTTCAAGCCCTCCTCAGTTGCTCATTGACGAAACGGTGGAGCAGTCTGAGGCGTATCAAGCTGGACTCCAAATGCTATCGTCAACTGAAGCGCTGGACTAGCTATATTGTTTTTATGTTGGGGAATTTTATATAATAGATTTATTTTATCGTAGCTTCGGAGTCTGTAACCGGAGTGATTTTATTTTAAAATAATTATTCATGTAAAAATTGAAAAAATGTACATTTGAGCTCGCTTTATTTTATTTTTTTTTTCACCGTGTGTGGTTTGAACTTGTTATTTTATCGTCGTTTAGTGTAATGTATTTATATTGAATGCGGATTATTGCGATTTTTTCTTTATATTCTAATGCAAAATTGTACATTTTTGGAAGTTTAATTCAATCAAGTTCTGAGAAGAACTAATCTATTGAGATATATATTTTTATAAGTATTGCTCCACAGTTTACAATTATTGCGTTCTAAATCACTTAGTAGATCCAAAAGGCGTTAGTTCAATTTTATGCTTGTTTAGGATGTGTAATGGGGTTTAAAATAGACATAAATCAACGGATATTTTAAGCAAAAGTGCTAAAAGAAGAAAAAAATATT
Source organism: Artemia sp. Qi Xiang Cuo (assembly GCF_049724085.1). Lineage (NCBI taxonomy): Eukaryota > Metazoa > Arthropoda > Branchiopoda > Anostraca > Artemiidae > Artemia > Artemia sp. Qi Xiang Cuo. Next base: position 91,576,358 of record NC_142795.1, on the reverse strand, counting down.
CAAAATATTTTATTAAATCCGAAAATAAGAGAACCTATGGAATTGATTTAACATAAAAAGATAACTTGATTGCCGTTTCGATAGAACCAAATTCAAAATGTATGTTTTTTTGGATCGAACTTTTTTTTAATACCCTCTTCTCCACGCATGCGAAGCGCTATAGAACCATGTTTTCACTTTTTACCCTGACCTTCTAATGTTGATTATTTTTCGAAATTTGAGCATGCGCAAAACTTGGATAGTTTAGTATTTTGAAAATCTGTTTAAATGAAGCAAAATTTGATATGTAAAGTTCTATCAAAATTATTTTTCAAAATTTGTTTTTATAGAACTCATGAAAACCTGGGAAGCTTTGTCATTTTTGAGAAATAACTCAGGATCCTGAAAATGGTATTTTTCCAAGGAAACTGGAAGCCCTGATTGGGACCACAGTATTATGTTGTTGAAATTAGTAACCTAGAGAAACAAGGGGATAAACAAGGAATAAAGCTGAGTTTATAAACAAATAAAATACATTGGAATTAATGAAATGAAACAGGTTGCGAGACCTAGATATTTCTCTAGATAGGGAAATATCCAGGGGAAATAAAAAAACTTCCACGCATCCCGAAAATCAACTGAAACACATTAAATAGAATCTAAGAAGTTCATCGAGTATGCTTTGTTTAAGGGGGGGGGTTACGAATCAGTATAACATACAATTACAAATAATTTGTTTTGAATTCCAATAATGTATTTTGAATTCCAGCATCTGAAATGTCAATAGATCACTTGTCATTGCCTTTCATCTGCACTGTTTGGCAAACCCTCATAAATATAAGTTTCCTATGGAGTTTTGTTATTGACAGTCTTGATTGCCAAAACCTCATTGAAAACTTTAAACACTGGGGTGCCATTTATAATCTAGCGTTGAAAAATCTGATTTTTAATGGAAATATTTTGAGAAATTAAAAAGTTGAATCGTATTTTGAATGACCATATTTTTATGACTACGTTCTGTATTTTTTCTTTCTACTAGATTCTATTTTAAGATTGTGCTCTAGTGTTGGAGAATTTACTTTTGATGGTATAATGGCTGATTCTACAGTTCCTCCCGCCCCCTAAATCAATTAGACTCGAGACAAAATATAATCTAGAAAGCTCTACTTTTGCATTAAGAGAATTTATCCTGATGTAAAGTTGTTGATTTGAGAAGACAGTTATAAAATCGATACTTAAAATTATATTCTTTTTGTTAGTCTGTCAGTGAAAATGATAATTTTTGTCTCTTGACCTTCATTCAGCCCCGTCGTTTTCTTTTAATGTTCACTAATTCACCTAAATTTAGGCGAAAAATGGGGAAGAAAATATAAATGAAAAACCCTCCCCCTTCCCACCTTGACCTAGTTTACGAGTACAACCCTATTTAAGGTTATTTAAACCAGATTCAAATTTTGCAAAAATGGTAACTTTTTATCATTTTGTGTTACAAGAAGACTTAAATAGATAAATATTTAAGCTTTATTGAATTTGGGCTTACCACCTAACATAAGTTTGCATAAAAAAGTTTTGTTTTAAAATTTCCTTTTTAGGTTTCTTCATAATGTTAGTTGTTTTTAAATCGCTACTCCATAGATCATAAAGTTTGTATACCCAGAATCAGCAGAAAATTGATCCCTTTATAATCTAAATTAAAATGGGAAACATTTTTTCGGCAAGTAATCTTGATTTCAGGATCGGTAGGATATAACTTGAACTCATGGAATTCAAATTTCGTTAATTAACTTTTATTTGGGAACCGAAAAGTAAACAAGAAATTGGATTTCAATCAAAAAAAGGGTTCTTGAATTTTGACCTAATATAGAACATATCTATATTTTATTGTTATTTGTTTTAATACCCTACAGTACAAAATGTACAGTACTGTATTGTAAAATAAAAAATATCAAAACATTTTGTACTTACCCAATGTATTTTTTAATCTCTTAATTAAAGCTTTTTAGCATGTTTAATGGCAATTAAAGACTTGCTTAAATTTTAGCAGGACTTTTCTGCTTGGTTCAATCGGGTACAATAATTTTTACTAATTTCTTTACCCTCTAGGTTGTGGAAGTATTACAAAAAAAAAATCAAGCATAAATGCAGGGGTTGTTAGTCCCTTTACTTTCAAGAGAGTCATGCCGTGTTATTAAAAATAAGCAAAAAACATGGTTACGAATTTTCAGCGCTTTGAAACAAAATGTCAAATAATACAATATATGATTTCTTATTAAAAAATACATTCTAGTTAATTGTTTCTTGGATGTTTTCAGTTCTGTTTTCAGTTTTCTTTTCCTTTTTTCCATTTTAAGCTAAATCGTTTTTAATGTTTTTTGAGTCTTTTTTATGATGTTTTTTTAGTCTTTTTTTATAATTATTATAAAGATTAATCTAAATAATAAATATTTTCATATGTCATTCTAACGCAAAATAAATGTGTTATTAAATGTAGTGTGCATATGAACGACACATATAAATAATAATTTTATCAAAGTAATAAAAATTAAATGATAAATAAATAACATTAATTAATTAAAAATAAATAATAAATGAAATTGAAAAACAAATAATAAGTAAAATAAAACAAATAAAAGTTAAGTTTAGTGTGCAAAGAGAATGAAAGTAATTTTTTTCATATTTTATCCTAACTCAACAGATTCATAATTAATAGACGCAAAATCTCGCTTGTAAAACTAATGCTTAGTCCTAACTACAGCATTTGGTGAATGATATATGATTATTGTGATGATGTATGATGAATTTCATCACTGTAAACAGGGATGTGGTGGATTTTGAAATGGTCTTTTTAACAGACGAAGTTTAATTAGAGTTCATTTGCTATGGAATACTACCACTAACAGTTCATACTAGTACCAAACCTTCTGGGGGTAATGTGGCTCGGTGAACTCGTTCTCTGCCCCAATTTGCTGAAAGATGTTGTCTTTACTCCCCCTCCCCCATGGGAATAAAGAGATAAATGATAATAATAGGAGTGCCAAACGAGAAATTTCGTAAAGAATTTAGAGGATATGAATCATGTTGTGGAACCTTATAATGCAATTGCTGAATATCACAGAATCTGAAGAACAAAGATATTCAATAATAAAGGATTAACAAAAGTATTACAAAGGAATTAACAATAAAAAAGGAATAACAAAGGATTCCGTAGATTTAAATAAAAAAGAAATGCTGAAACGTCAGAGAAGAACCTTTAATAAATTTTATGCAGTTTGATACGCCGAAACGTAAAAAAGTACAAGAAAATTTTTGATACTACCCCGCCGAGAAAGATAACCAAGATAGTGATTGCAAATTTTGCTATATGTCAAGTAAATGTAGCATAAAACTAAGAACTAAGTTGCTTAAGTTGGAACGTTTGGAATGTTCTTTTATCCCGCTCTCCGTGAAAGGTAGTGTTTTAAGATTCTCGATGTCGTAGGTCGTTAAAAGACCTACGACAACGTGCTAAGTATTCTTAACGTGCTAAAAACCTACGACAATGTGCTAAGTATCAGGTTTAGAAGATTTAAAAACCTTTTTCTAATGCCTCAAACAAATGACATGAAAATGAAGTCTTAATTCTGCAGTGTTATTAAACGCTTTTCTTGTACTGACTCCAAAATTTCGATTGAAAAAAAAGTTTTCGTGTTTTTAAACATCTGTGCCTTCTCCTGCTCATCTCCCAGAAATGAGGATACTTGTGTATTAATTTGTACATGGGATCGTTCAGCGTTGGGAATGAACCCACTATTTATTGGTTTATATTGATATTTGAGATTTGTGTGTTCTTTTATGTTGGTTGGTAGCTCGATTCTTTTGTTTGAATGGAATGGACTTGAATGGAAACTAGATACCACATTTACAACATATCATTAAATTAAACTACATAAGATGTGAACAACTTCCGTTTGTGACTTGAGTCGCAAACGCAAGTCGTTCGTGATCTTTTTTTTGCAAGCAAGGCACTGGTAGCAGATTTTTCAAATAAATCTCTATAACCGTGAATTGAAAAGGGAAGGACTCTCTTTTAAAAAGCGACAGCTCTGTATTTGATGGTGGCCGTAGCTCCTATGGGTGATGGGAGTGTCCTTCAAGCATTTGTTTTGGGGTTGAATTTACGGTTAGAACTTATAATTCAGTTATTTTTGTGATCATTTGGGCGGAAGGGGGTCTCCATAGAACCCCCTATAGCTAAATTCTCGTATTTGACTGAATGAAATAAATATACATAATTATTTTCGTTACCTCGTGGAAGGAAAAAGAATAAGCCTCAAGCTTACTCTTGACTCTACTCCATGCTGTAAAGATTTCAGTTTGTATTGCCTGTAGGGGGTGCTAAGTATTCCTTTTTTCAGAGGGGGAGTGGTCTCGCCAGTTGGGATTTAAGAAGATCCCAATTGAATTCAAGTAAACACTTATAGAGGCTGCCAAATTCTTTTATGGTTTTTGTTATAGTATGACCTGTAAATGGGCATTTTGAAATAGCATCAAACCATCCCTGTTTCACAAAGTTTGCATTATTTTGTTTACTATTGCAGTTGTTAGTATTTACAATGCATACGTTGCACAGGATTTGATGAAGTTTTTTTAAAGGTTTCTTTTAATTCTTCATTTTATCTAAGTCACTTTTAATCGTTATTATTGTTTTAATAAACTGTTCTGTTGATTTATAATGTTTTTCCTTTTCAAGATTACTGTTTTAATTTGAAATGCAGCTGTTCGGGTATATTCTATTATTGCATGCAACAATTTGAAATTAAATCTCATTAGCGATTCCACGTGTTACGTCGAAATTCAAAATTTAAATCCTGCAGTCTGACTTTCCTATGTTTAAGAAAAAAGAACTATCTTACAAGGAATGGAAATGTTTATTTTGAAGGCCTTTTCCTCTTTCTGTTTATTAGTTTAAACATATTTCTGTTAACTTGATTGAATATTCCATTTTACTTAACTTATCTTTAATAGTTGCATCAAAGAAGATCAGGGACTTTATATTGTTACTAATTGTTTATAATGTGCTGTCAGCTGTCATATCATTATTAAAAGTTTGAACCCTTGTAGCTGAGCTCAGACAAGCATTATAAGCTAGCATTGGTCGATATATATAGAGGAGGAAACATATATTTTTGGTTCCTCAGAAGGGAATTATATGCTCTTATTAAGCTGAATATTAAGCGCACTTGTTCTTTATCAAGTTTAATAGATTGCTTTGGTAGAACAGCCATCTTAATAAAACGTTTCTTGATGAATATGCTACTTTGAAAACGCTATATTCAGTACTTGTATCCTAGTTATTTCCTCGCTTTTTTAAACCTTGGCATTTTCCAATATTATTAATAGTAATTAACAATGGGTAACTGTTCTTGTTTTAATTACTGGGTAGCTAAGTAAAAGTGATAATAACTAACTTATCGCTATTAGCGAACTTTTTTTTAACTTTAAAGGACCTATTTCTAGTTGAATACAAATTGATTTTACCAAAATCTCGAATCCATATCGCTTAAGAAGGCAGCATTATCCACGAAATTTAAGTTTCTCCAGCAACTGACGATTTACTTTCGTGTAAACAAAATTGACTTCAGAACTTCATAGAAAGAGGGCGAAAATTTAATTAAAGCGCTATGTAATGGGGAAAATTCAATGATAGAGTTTAAAAATAATCCTTTTGAAAATATGACGATTTTTATAATTTGTAATTATCCCATTATGGAACATTTACTGATCAATATAGGAAAGAAATTTTCGCCCTGAAAGCTGTCGCCCGATTTCGCCCTGAAAGCTGTCTGTTTTTGTAAAATGTGTCGATAGCTTAAGAGAGCACAAACATACTAATCTGAAGTATCTTTATCATACAGTATAACTAAAATTATGGCTTGTGCTTTCTTATGAGACTCGTGTGAGCCTGGCATATGTTAATTTGTTATCGATAATTTTCTTGTACATTTTTGTGAATGTGAATCCTTTTGGAAAGGTGATGGGTTATTGTTTTTCAGAAAAATTATGAGGCCTTTTTGTTATGTGACTTTAGTGATTGATATGAAAAAAGTAAACTTATTGATTGCATTTGACTACTTTTTTTTATTTCTTCTTTAGGGACGTCTATAATTACAAATTTTACATGTTTGTTAAAAAGATATGTTATCTCATGTACCATACTTCGTTTTTAACTTACGAGTAATTCATCTCATTTAAACTCTCGAGTAGCATATCTTATGCTTAACTTAGGAGTAACATACCTCATCTTTAACCCTTGAACAACATATCCTATACGTTTAAGTAGTATACGTGACATATTAATTAATCGCTTAAACTCTTGAGTAATGTATCATGCTGCTTTGTAAGTAACCTTATCCTATTTTAAATCTTCAGTAACACATTTCAATTCAATTCAATTCAATTTATTCGAATAAAAACATAACACAAACATTAATATGCTTAACGAGTGAGCAACATACCTCATTTTTAGCCCTTGAATAACATATCCCATGCGTATACGCAGTATATGTTACATATTAGTTAATCTTATAAATTCTCAAGTAAAATATATCATGCTGCCTTGTGAGTAATCTTATCCTATTTTAAATATTAAGTGACATGCTTAACGTCTGAGTAAAATGTGTTTTTGGAATCTCTAACGTAGATATCAATTCTTGAGTATCATTACCTGATTTTAATAATTGAATAGCATGTATGATTCATAGTTATAGAGTAACCTGTGAAAATTTGCACATATGTGTTTGCTGCTTCTACCATTTTTGGAATTAAGAAAAGTTAAAGTGAGATTTTTTGCCCGTTTAGTATTAGAAAGGAAAGATCCATTAACTTAGTTTGTCAAGAAAGTACATGAGATCCCTGTTTCAGGGTTACCACCAGCTCAAGAAAAACAAATCCATGGCAAACTTGTTGCCAAAGTGACCAAAAATATACCGCTCGCGACCCTTTACGTCGCTTGCGGTGCCACCTTTCGGTGAATAAGTCTTTCGTCCACCTTTCGTTACCCGGAAAAACGCACGGATTATTTTTGGCGTGAAATTGTTTTTCTCCTGAATAATGCAAGATTCTCTGTCCACTGGAACGCCGGGTGTGTTGAATTTTTCAACGCATCCAGCGTTGTCGTCGTAGCAACGCTGAAATTTGACCAGGAAACATACCTTGAAAACGTAAACTCATGCATTATGTCGACGTCGCTTCTGCGTGAACAAAGAGTAACCACTAGACGATCAAAAACGGTTCTGCTCTACATTCTCATAGTCAATTTAAGTACTGTAGTTCGGGAGAATGCAAAGCTGACTAAATGTGTAGCTTAAATAGAAATAAATTGGTGCTTTTTCGTGCTTATAGCTGAAAAGCGTTTTTCACTCTCGGGAGCTAAACAAAGTAGATTTTCACTAAACGATAAACTTTTGCTATGAAATTCTAGGTTTAGCTCATTCACAACCGGTAATATATATTCCAAAAAGGGGTAAAAAGCTGAAACTTAAGTTTCCCTAGTCTGTCTTGGATAGTCGTTGCAGTGGGAATATTGTCAGCGAACATGCTCTGGAAATAAATTTTCAGGGCACCCTACTATTCCAGAAGCTTCTTGACTACTTACTCTATGGCCAGTCAGCGTTTCTTAGACGGGATAGAGAATAGAGTGTAAGGCAACTTTGACGAATTTCTAGCACTCGGCAAATTCACTTTCTTTTTAGGTTGTACGCAACATAATTGTACACGTCATGTGCAAGCTCTACGATTTCGGGATCTAGGACACCGCATGCAGCGGCCAAACATAGTGCAAATGAATGACAAATGCATCCAAAAACCGCAAGCCATGGCACTTTCTTGAACCGAAACCAGATTTGCTTGCTTGCCACACATCAAGCTTGTGTTATCCGAAGTGAAACCAATGAGGTTGGTTAAAGGAATATCTCGATCCGGCAGCTCCTTCAAGATAAGGCTTTTGAACCCTTGGGCAGTGCCACCTTTGACGACTGACATTGTAAAAAATCGATCCACAACCTTTTCATCACAGTCAGAGTGAAAATGGACTAGAATCCTTGGAAACCTTATGGTCGTAAGGTCTGTACTCTCACCTATTATAAGTGAAAACTTCAACTTAGAGGGAAGTTCGTCTTCAGCAGCAGAAAAGATAACATTTTTTTTTTTTCATCAAACTAGTTGTTTTCGATCGCGCACATGCTGTGTTTTTCATAATCACCGAATCATTTACTGTCTTTCAGAATCATTGTGCGTTTTCCTGGTCTATCCACATCGGGGAATATTTCTTACCGTTTCATTCCTTTCTTCATCTTCATTAGCGATCTCGCTATATCTCGTGAACCGGAGTCTTTTGCGCGTTTTGTTGAAACTGTTTTGGCACAATTTTTTTTCTTCTGTTTACTAGTCAGCAATAACTGTCCGCTTTGGCATCAAAAGCCACAGAATCTGGCAAATACACTTGACGATCATCATAATAGCTGTTTCAGAGCAACAGCAATTTCATCCCCAATGAAAAAAAAAACTAAGATAATTTCTTAAACCACATTGGCCTGACATCACATAAAGAAAGAAAAACGAGCAAAAATGGGGTTTTTATAGGCCAAATGAAGATATTGAAAAAACAAAGCGAATATTTCGAGAGGACAAACGCCTCTCTTCTTCAACGCGAAACGATGTATCAATAAAAGCCAAAAATTAAAAGAATTAAAACCAACTACCTAACAACCATAAAAGCGAGTTATTCGCCAATATCCGCGATTTGCACAAAATCCAAAAAATATGAACTGCCATCGACGGAAAAACATGAACTGCACAATTTGTTGAAACTTTGTTGGATTCCCCTTCTGTTAATAATCGAAATTGAAAAAATTTTAGTAAAAATGAACACTTGGTCTTACACGCACTACATAAAGATCATTCCAGGATTATTACGAAAGCCGATAAAGGCAATACTGTTGTTGTATTAGATTCAGATGATTACGACAAAAAAATCAGAGAAATTTTAAATGATTCTAACACATATGAACAATTAGATGGTCTTAGTTTAGCTTTCAAGGTGTGAAGACCTCTATTGCAGAAAGAATCGGAAAAAAATGGATATATCGCTTAGCTTTCAGTGAACAGTGATAAAAGTTATACTACATTGTAGACAATAAAGTGCAGCACAGGATGGCACAACATCCAACAAATTATTCGAATTAATTCAGTGTATTAATCACCAGAAAATTATGAAAACAATCCATTGAAAATTAGTTTCCCAAGTCAAGACCATAGTTTCGTTAACCGGGTTGACTTTCGCTTTCACGAGTGACAGTGACTATGGCTTCGAGCATAGATACCGGAGGCCAAAATGAAAACGAAAGTTTATTCCCCGTCGATCAACAAAAAAGCGTCGTTGCATTATTGAGACTGCTGAAAGAGGTCTTCGGAAACGTTAAAAAAGTCCCTGGTGGTAAAGATAATGTTAGAGAAATATGCGACCGGATCCTGGCTCTACACCAGACTGTAATAGAAGAAAATTCGGAGCTTCTCCGTAACAAGAATAAATACCTGCAAAAATTTGTCGAACTGCAGACTGAGTTGCAAGAAATTCTTCAAAGTTCACCCATCATTCAGAATCATGCCCGGTCGTATGCCAGCGCAGCAAAAGGACCCGAGTCGCATTGCCTGGTCCTCGAACCAATGAACACTACCCTAAAGAACCAAGATGGAAGGAACAGATCTCAGAGAAATCAAAATACTGAACATGTTACCAAAGAGATATCCCAAGTGCTAAAGGGGGATAACATAAAGTTCGCAGCAAAGAAAATTGTACCGGGACGAGAAGTTCAATATATTTTTGAAATGCAGAGTAAAAATTACTTAAATGAAGCCCTCATGGTTTTAACAGAAAAATCTGAGCAGTTGCAGTTCAAACCAAAACCAGTCACTAAGCGTCTCCCACGAATGGTAGCGAAAGAAATACCAAGTTACGTAACACGCGACGAATGTATGAGTTGTGTGATGGACTCAAACCCCTCAGTTAAAGACCTCGTAGCGAAAGGAGAAACCTTCAAGGTTATTAGTATTGTGGAAAGAGGAACCAGAAAAAACGTGATTATTGAAGCCAGCCCAGCATGACGGACGGAAATCATTTCAAATCGTGGAATTAAGTTCGCCTTTTTAATGGTTGAATGCGAGGGTCACGTCAACATAATTCGTTGTATAAAGTGCTGTCGTTATGGTCATAAACGTTCTGCTTGTAAGGATGATGTTACGTGGTCATGGTGCATGGGTATCCATGCTTACGAGGACTGTGAAAAGCCTTTGAAAAGTGACCTGGTGTATCGGTCTTGTAATAAAAAAAAAAATGTGAAATGTGAGCCAGATGCATCCTATGAATTTAAAAAATGCCCAATGGCTCGCGAAATCATGGATCGCCTCAAGAAGAACATTCAGTATAATTGAATACTCAAAGTGACTTACTTAGTGCAAACAAACTGACATTTTTCAGATTAACCTTCAGCACTCTTATAGCGCACTAGTTCAGCTTCAGAAAACACTTTGCGACCTAAAACCAGATGTGGTAATGTTACAAGAACCGTATGTCAACAAGTTTGGAAAAATAACATGTGTGATTATGCAGTATTCTCAAGGTTTGATTTTGAGAAAAGATTCTTTAGTGCTGAAGTATTAGTTAAAAAAGAATTTAAGTGCGATATTCATTATGATGAGTCTACAAACGAGTGTGTCACCGTATCTATTTACTTGAAGTCAAGAATCATTAGAGTGTCATCAGTATATTGCTCCCCTTCGCTGCAGTCCTTAGATTATCAACTGAGTATTTTGGATAGAATGTGTAAAACTTTTTACGTGATAGGTGGGGGTTTTAACGCTAAAAGTCCAATGTGGCTAAACGGTGTTTCTACTGATCACAGAGGAAAAGAATTAGAGGATTTTGTAACTTGTACACAACTTGTTGTTATTAATGATCCTGATTCACCCACATATTATCATCATTATTCTAGCCCAGATGTTACGATTGCTAGTATGCAACTTTTGACATATATTGAAAACTGGAGAGTCCTACAAGACCATCCTTCACTATCAGACCATTTGTATGTAAGTTTTGATCTCAGTTTTAATGATGACATTAGAGTGAAAAATGTGAACCAGCGATATAATTTTAAGAAGACTAATTGGGACGTATTTAGTGCTGTTTTACTGAACCGTATTGATGAAGTTTTGCATGGAATTTGGCTTCAGAAGAAGCAATTGATTCAGCCGTTTATAATTTAACTAAATTATTAAAGAATGCTATAAAACAATCGACTCCTAAGTGTCATAATACTTTTTTAAAAAGATACTGCCGCTGGTGGACACCACAATTAAGTGAACTAAGGAAAGAATATAGACGTAACACGAGAATTTTTAAAATATCAAGATCGATAGAAAGCGAAGTAAATATGAAAAATGCTAAAAGTAAATATAAGATGGAAATTTTGAAGGCTAAAAAAGAGGATTGGAGGCGTTTTTGTGAAGAAAGGGGGACTACGGATCCCTGGAATACGGTTAATAAGATTTTTAGGTTGAAGGGTGGGACTGCAAAGCCTATACATATTAAAAAGAGTGATGGTACTTTTATGAATTCAATAGCTGAAGCTGGTGATGTACTTTTAAATAAGTGGTGTACGAAAGATGAGATATCACATGACAATAGCTATCATCTCATAATTCGACAAGAAGTAAAGCAGATATTAGAAGCAGATGTAGAAAATAGCGAGGATTCTTAGTTTCAAGACCATTTAGAAATTATAAAAAAATTAAAACCAATGAAAGCCCCAGGCCCAGATGGAATCTTAAATTTAATTTTGAAAAAAAATATGAATGTAATTGCACCAACTCTTTTGAAAATTTTAAACGCGTGTTTGAAAGTTTCGTATTTCCCTAAAGAATGGAAAAGGGCTAATGTGATTGTATTAAATAAAAAGGGTAAAAAAAATGACGGTAACACCCGATCATATCGCCCAATAAGTCTGCTTTCTAATTTGGGAAAAATTTTTGAGAAGTTAATAATGGGTAGACTGAATAATTTAAGTAATGATAAAAATTGGATTTCTGATTATCAGTTTGGTTTTTTGAAAAATAAAAGCACGGTAGATGCGGCTGATAATTTGGTGACTATGATTGAAAAAAATAAAAAGAAGAAGTTATTTACATTGTGTATATTTTTTGATATAAAAGGGGCGTTCGATAATGCTTGGCATCCAGGAATTATTAAAAAGTTAAAGGATAAAGAAGGCCCTTCTGGCTTAATAAAATTAATTCATAGTTATCTATCAGATCGAACAGTCGCATATGAAAATGGAAACTTACATTTACTAGAAGAGTCATGTTCACAAGGTGGAATTCTAAATGAAAATTGTTTGATTCAAGCATATGCTGATGACATATGTGCTATTATTACAGCAAAGAATGTAAGTACACTGGAAAAAGTAGCAAATAAGATTTTCGAGAGTTTTGATAAATGGGCAGTAAATAATAAATTAACATTTGATCATTAAAAACAGAGGCCGTCTTATTCACAAAGAGACATAAAACACCCTACGTTAATTTAGTATTTCGAGGCGACATTATTGAAGTTAAGAATAAAGTTCGATATTTGGGTGTAATTTTAGATAGGAAACCTCTTTGGACAGAACATATAAGATGCAGAATTAATGAAGCTAATAAATATTCGAGTCGTCTTTTAAGCGCGGCAAGGATGACCTGGGGCTTAAAGCCTTTCGCTCTTAGAAAATTGTATAAGTCTGTAATTGAAAGTACCATTTTGTACGCGGCTCCAGTATGGATTGGGGCCCTAAGAAAAAAAAATATACAGAATATGTTACAGTCAGCACAAAGATGTTCAACCCTTAGTATTTCAAAGTCTTTTAGAACTGCTGAAAATCATGTTATTACAGCCCTTTCTTGTGTCCTTCCAATCGGTCTAAGAGCAATAGAACTGGCAGTGATGAGGTTTGTTAAAAAGGGACGTCACCCTTTTTGGCCAGATATTGTGCATCCTAGTTTTCCTTTAAATAGATACTCCATTGATCATAGCATTTTTACCGATGAAATAGTTGCTGAGTTGCTAGGAGTTGAGTTTCTGATGGAAAATTATTTTTCACCTTTCCAACTGAACCGTAGTGTTTAAAAAAATGCTCTATATAATAAATGGTATGTATTATTTGAAAATTCTGTGAGTAGTTGGCCTGTTAGATTTTTCAGATGTAAAGAAGATTTAATTTGTGCGCAAAAACTTGAACCAAGTTATATTTTAACTCAGTTTATAACAGGCCATTCAAAACTGAATTATTTTTTACATAGAATTGGCATGACGGATAGCCCAACGTGTGAATGTGGATGCATAGAAAACTGTGAGCATGTCCTGTATGATTGTCCTTTTTATGTTCGTCAGAGGTTTAATATGATTTTTGAATTGAGAGAATATAATGTTAGCTTCCGTTTTGATTTAAGTTTGATAATGGGTGATAAGAATATTAGGAACATAGTGAAGAAATTTCTGTATAAAACAAATAGATTTGATGTTTGAGGTTATTGTGAAAGTTTTCTGAGGATTGTTTAGTGAATGTGTAGTTTTATTTCTTTTTTTTTTTTTTTTTTTGTGTAAGTATTTTAGTGTTTGTGTATAAATGTAGTTATATAGTATTGTATCGTGAAATACCTGTTTGGTGCAGTCACGTAATAAAATCATCATATGAACAATTAGCTACCGATCCCACAGAAAAATTTGTACAGGAAGTCCGAAAAGAGCTTTCTTATCTAAAAGGAAAAGGTGAAATTACAGATCAGTTGTACAAAAGGTTTTACCCACGCGGTTGCACGTCCCCTCGCTTTTATGGTCTTCCTAAAGTTCATAAGCCCGATAATCCACTTCGACCCATTGTTTCTTCTTTTAATTCTCCTACAGCAAAAATAGGGAAATTCTTATCAGTAATATTTCGCCCACTAATTCAGGCTCAAAAATCCTATATTAAAAATTCCGCTGATTTTGTTTCCAAGGTAAAGCAAGTTTCGGTTAAACCAAATACAAGAATTGGCAGTTTTGATGCAGATTCAATGTATACAAATTGTGATCCTCAAAAGGCCGAACTGATTTTGGAGCAAAAACTTAATTCTAACCCATCTATATCAGAAAAATCTACTTATTCGAATTAGACACTTCTTTCGCTTACTGCCCTTTGTAACAGAACTTCTTTTTACTTTCATTATAGAGGCATTTTTTATAGACAGAAATATGGGCTCTCCATGAGTGCCCCCCCTTCCTCCAATACAGGCTGATATCTTCATGGAAGACCTTGAAGAAAGGGCTATTTTGCAAAGTTCTTGTAAGCCTGAGTTTTGGGTTCGTTTTAAAGATGACATTTTTTATTTATGGGAGCATGGTGATGAGTCTCTGGGTTCTTTTCTTCACTTGCTCAACTCCTTGGATTCAAAACTTAAATTTACTCAGGAATCAGAGATAGAGAGGCATCTTCCTTTCTTAGATGTTCTGGTGCACCGAAATGATTCGTGTTTCGAGTTTAGTGTATATAGAAAACCCACACATAATGACCGTTACTTAAGTTATTCCTCCAAACATTCTCCTGCTGTGAAAAGAGGAGTTGTCACGTCTCTAGTTGATAGAGCATTGAAAGTTTGTTCAACACGTTTCTTGGATTTAGAACTCAACCACCTTAGAGATATTTTATTTGGGAATGGTTATCCAATTAGTTTAATAAATTCTGTAATTGCAAAACGCATTAAAATATTATCAGATAGTTCCACAGAAAACACAAATCAAAGGGAAAATTCAGTTTATCTTGGTCTCCCATACATTAAAGGGATTTCAGACCACATTTCAAAAAATCTAAGGAAAAATAACATTTACACTTATTATCCCCTTCCGTCACGAATTATTTTCCTAGGTGAAAACAATTATTCCCTGATTTAAACCTACTATTTAGAGCATAAGTAAGCCATTACCGAAGTGATTTGCTCAAATTCATTTATTAGGATGACGAAAATAGATGTCCAGTTAATTGGACAACGTGACCACTTTACTTTACATGAAAATCCTTGAAACAATTTCTTTCGCCCCGAAAGCAGAGCTCGACATTGCATTTTTGACATCTAGTTGTGGTTTTTAGCTTGCAGCCGTCCATCTTGCATCTCTGGGCGTGCTTGTCCCCTGTATTTACAGGCCAGTGATGATATCCATCATATCGCACATCAGACACAGGCTTGCAGCTGATCTTCCGCTTCCTCCCTACCGTTGTTTGCTCTTCTGTTTCCACGTTTGATTCCCTTGGTCGACCAACTGATCGAAGTGTTGACGTGTCTCTAGCAATGGAGTATACTAAAAAGTTGAAACTAATTGAGTCATAGGCGCCAAGATGATCTTGTGACTTGACCTAGCTTTACTTCTTGGCTGTGTTCTGTATAATACACAAGTATCTATTGAGC
The DNA here is from genome assembly GCF_049724085.1 of Artemia sp. Qi Xiang Cuo. NCBI lineage: Eukaryota > Metazoa > Arthropoda > Branchiopoda > Anostraca > Artemiidae > Artemia > Artemia sp. Qi Xiang Cuo. The sequence goes on along the minus strand of NC_142795.1, from coordinate 91,560,872 downwards.
AGTGTTGGCAATATAAAATATGGTTTAGCATTAGAGTATGCTAAAAAGTTGAAACTAATAGAGTCGTAGGCACAAAGAAAAGATCAAGTGACTTGACCTAGCTTTCACTTCTCGGCTGTGGTTGCTATAATACACAAGTACATAATGAGGGATGGGGTCAATGTATAATATTCTTTAACAATGGAGTATATTAAAAAGCTGAAACTAATAAAGTTGTAGATACCAAGAAAAGAATTTTAATATAGAAATTCAGAACAATCCTTAGAAATCAACTAGTGAGATGGTTATGGATTTGAATTGTCAAGGACCACAACCACCAATGACCGTAACCACCAAGGACCTCGAACTCCAAGGGCCCCCTCCCTCCAACTTTTGCTTCCCTCCCGCCCTTTTTTTATACTTTTTTTGACGTTTATTTTTTTTAAGTTTAATTTTTATTTTTTTTAACATGGTAATTTTTTTTCAACTTTTTTTACATGTCTTAGAATGACATGAGACATACTAAAAAATAAGACATTCACATTTAAGATTTTCAAAATACAAAATGAGAATAATATAGATATGTTAGTCGTGCCTTCTACTATTAGAAAAATAATGTTCGTAGTAGCACTTTTTTTGGACTGAATTTTTTCGACTGAATATTATTCAACTTTCTTTTTATTATTATGTTTTTGTTTATGGGGCTGTATTAGAGGTACTCTATGGGTGCTCATCAACACTACGTTGCTGTACCATTTGAGAATTAGAGTTACATCAATCAACAACATAGCAGATTTTAACATGTATCAAATTTACGAATTAGAAATATCTTTTTATTGTAACTGTGCGATTTGTAATGGCAACTATAATGACTTCAGCAATTCATACGAGAGTAATGCAGCAAATTTAGAAACCATGGAAAATGAAATAGAAGAGGACAATCTGGAAGAAACCAGAAAAAGAATCTTTGACGAAACGGAGAGAAAAAGGGCAGCCTCATCAGTTTTTGCAGTGGAAGAGAGTGACCAATATCACAAGAAACAATACAAACAAAGGACACCCTCTCCATTTCATGAAATGAGAAGAAGAATCTTTGATGAAATGGAGAGAAAAAGGGCAGCCTCATCAGTTTCTGCAGTGGAAGAGAGCGACCAATATTAAAAGAAACAATACAAACAAAGGACACCTTATCCATTTCAAGGAAGATCAGGAACACAAGGAAAGTCTCGCAAAAGGAGGTTCGATATGGCAGAAAAGAAAGACCGAAAGAGACTTAGAAAAGATAGATATCTCTACAGGGACACTATCAAGAGAGAACACGATGAATCATTTTTTGGAACAGATTCAAAATGTCCAAAGTTGTTCAATGATATTAATAATGTATAATAATGTATGTAACATATCTTTATATTAATATTCTACATTTCATTATTTTAATAAATGTATTTTGTGCATTACTTCGTTATATTTCCATTGTTTTGAGGGTACGTTAGCATGCCAAATGCTTAGAATGTTTATTAAAAAGTCTGAGATGTGAGAAATGGAATTTTCAGAGATATAGATACCATTAGTGTGTTCATTTGGGATATATTAGGGACTGAGAAAGGTTAACAGAGCTTTGAGCCCCCTCCAAAGTTAATATGACCAAGCTTTCCATAAAAACCCACTATGCCACCAGGGCATAACCTGCAACCCTTGCCCTGAGGGCTGAAGGAAGATTTGTCATCCTCAAAGACATATCTTCCGGACCTTTCAACTACGTTGAACATCTTCAAAGATAGCCTACGTTATCATATTCAAAGATATAATTTCCAGACTTTATATACGCATATTTTAGTAAAACACTTTTTGTTTCCCTACTGTTTACAATTTTGATCAGAATAAACCTCTACTAGATACTTTATAAGAGAAATGGGATGGGGCCGGTATTTCACCTCATCAGTTTCTGCAGTGGAAGAGAGTGACCAATATAAAAAGAAACAATACAAACAAAGGACACCTTATCTATTTCAAGGAAGATCAGGAACACAAGGAAAGTCTCGCAAAAGAAGGTTCGATAAGGCAGAAAAGGAAGACCGAAAGAGACTTAGAGAAGATAGTTGTCAAGAGAGAACACGATGAATCATTTTTTGGAACAGATTCAACATGTCCAAAGTTGTTCAATGATATTAATAATGTATAATAATGTATGTAACATATCTTTATATTAATATTCTACATTTCGTTATTTTAATAAATGTATTTTGTGCATTAGCTTACTTCGTTATATTTCCATTGTTTTTAGGTTACGTTAGCATGCCAAATACTTAGAATGTTTATTAAAAAGTCTGAGATGTGAGAAATGGAATTTTCAGAGATATAGATACTGCTAGTATATTCATTTGGGATATATTAGGAACTGAGAAAGGTTCACAGAGCTTTAATTAAAAGTCTGAGAGAGATGAGCTAAATTTGAGTTTTATTTTAGAGTTCTGATTTAGAGCTTTAATTTAGTTTAGTTTAGAGTTACAGTTTAGAGTTTTACTTTACAGTTTCAATTTAGTTTAGAATTTTAATTGAGAGTTTTAGTTTACTTTTAGTTTAGTTTTAGTTTAATTTAGTTTTACTTTAGAATTTTAGCTAGAGTTTTAGTTTATTTTTAGTTTAGATTTTTTGTTTAGTTTAGTTGTTAGAGTTTTAGTTTAGTTTTAGTTTATAATTTCAATTTAGATTTTTAGTTTAGTTTAGTTTTAGTTTAGAGTTTTAGTTTAGAATTTTAGTTTGGATTTTCAGTTTAGAATTTTAGTTTAGAGTTTATATTAGAATTTAGTTTAGAGTTTTAGTTTAGATTTTTTGTATAGTTCTAGTTTAGATTTTCGGTTTAGTTTTAGTTTAGAATTTTAGTTTAGAGTTTTAGTTTAGAATTTAAGTTTCGAGTTATAGTATAGAGTTTTATTTTAGTTTAGTTTAGAGTTATAGTTTAGATTTTTAATTTAGAGTTTTAGTCTAGTTTAGAATTTTAGTTTAGAGTTTCAGCTTAGAATTTTAGTTTAGAGTTTTAGTTTTGAGTTTCAATGTAGAATTTTATTTTAGAATATTAGTTTAGAGTTTTAGTCTAGTTTGGTTTTCGTTTTGCGTTTCTAGTTTAGAGTTTTAGTTTACTTTCAGTTTAGAGTGTTAGTTTAACGTTCTAATTTAGAGTTTTAGTTTAATTTTAGTTTAGAGTTTTAGTTAGAGCTGTAGTTTAGTTTAGTTTTAGTTTAGATTTTTAGTTAGAGTTTTATTTTAGTTTTACTTAAGAGTTTTAGTTAGAGTTGTAGTATATTTTTAGTTCCGAGTTTTAGTTTAAAGTATTAATTTAAAGCTCTAGTTAAGAGTTTTAGTTAGAGTTTTAGTTTCATTTTAGATTTTTAGTTTAGTTTAGTTTTAGCTTAGCGTTTTTAGTTTAGAGTTTTAGTTTAGTTTAGTTTATAGTTATGGGTTATAGTTTTAATTTAAAGTTTTTGTCTAGTTTAGAATTTTAATTTAGAGTTTTAGTTTAGGGTTTCAATGTAGAATTTTATTTTAGAATATTAGTTTAGAGTTTTAGTCTAGAGTTTTACTTTAGTTTTATTTTAGCGTTTTTAATATAGAGTGTTAGTTTAGTTTTAGTTTAGAGTGTTAGTTTAAAATTCTAGTTTAGAGTTTTAGTTTGGTTTAGTTTTAGTTTAGAGTTTTAGTTAGATTTTTATTTTAGCTTTACTGATGAGTTTTAGTTAGAGATGTAGTTTATTTTTAGTTCAGATTTTTAGTTTAAAGTATTAATTTAAAGCTCTAGTTAAGAGTAATAGTTAGAGTTTTAGTTTCAGTTTAGATTTTTAGTTTAGTTTTAGATTAGAGTGTTAGTTTAGTTTTAGTTTACACTTTTAATTTAGATTTATATTTTAGTTTAGTTTTAGTTTACTGTTATAGTTAACTTTTATTTTTAGTTTAAAGTCTTAGTTTAGATTATTAGTTTAGAGGTTTAGTTTATAGTTTTAGTTAGAGTCGTAGTTTCAGTTTAGATTTTTAGTTTAGTTTTGTTTAGCGTTTTTAGTATAGAGTTTTAGTTTAGTTTTAGATTAGTGTGTTAGTTTAGTTTTAGTTTAGACTTTCAATTTAGATTTTTAGTTTAGTTCAGTTCTAGTATTTTAGTTTACTTTTATTTTTAGTTTTTAGCATAAGTTTAGCTTATTAGTTTAGAGTTTTTTTTAGAGCTTAGAATTTTAATTTAGAGTTTTATTTTAGAGTTTTACTATAGAGTTTGGTGTTAGAATATTAGTTTAGAGTTTTACTTTAGAGTTCTAGTTAAGAGTTTCAGTTTAGTTTAGTTTAAGTTTAGAGTTTAGTTTTAGTTTAGAGTGTTAGTTGAACGATCTAGTTTAGATTTTAGTTTAGTTTTAGTTTAGAGTTTTCGTTAGTGTTTTAGTTTAGAGTTTTAACTAGAGTTTTAGTTTAGTTTTAGTTTAGAGGTTTAGTTAGTTTTAGTTTAGTTTTAGTTTAGTTTAGTTAATAGTTTAAGTTTAGATTTCTAGTTTAGAGTTTTAAGTTAGTTTTGGTTTAGTTTTAGTTTAATTTATTTTTAGTTTAGAATTTTAGGTAGAGGTTTAGTTTAGTTTTAGTTCAGATTTTTCGTTTAGTTTAGTTTTAGAGTTTTAGTTTAGTTTTAGTTTAGACTTTCAATTTAGATTTTAGTTTAGTTGACTTTTAGTTTAGAGTTTTAGTTTAAATTATTAGTCTAGAATTCTAGTTTAGATTTTCAGTTTATATTTTCAGTTTAGTTTTAGTTTAGATTTTCTGTTTAGTTTTAGTTTAGAATTTTAGTCTAGAGTTTTAGTTTAGAATTTAAATTTAGAGTTTTAGTTTAGAGTTATAGTATAGAGTTTTAGTTTAGTTTATTTTAGAGTTATAGTTTAGAGTTTTAAATTAGAGTTTTAATTTAGTTTAGAATTTTGATTTTGAGTTTTAGCTTACAGTTTTAATGTAGAGTTTTATTTTAGAACATTTGTTCAGAGTTTCGGTTTAGAGTTTTAGTCTAGTTTGGTTTTCGTTTTGCGTTTTTAAATTAGAGTTTTAGTTTACTTTCAGTTTAGAGTGTTAGTTTAACGTTCTAGTTTAGAGTTTTAGCTAAGTTTAATTTTAGTTTAGAGTTTTAGTTAGAGTTTTGGGGAGAAGTTGGGGAGAGGGGGCCCTTGGAGATTGAGGTCCTTGGTGGTTAGGGTCATTGGTGGTTGCGGTTCTTGATGGTTCAAATCCATAACCAAATGCATAGTTCAAATCTCACTAGTTGATTTCTAAGGATTTCTAAGGATTGTTCTGAATTTCCATATTAAAATTCTTTTGTTGGTACTCCACTGTTAAAGAATATTATACATTGCCCCACCCCTTACTATGTGCTTATGTATTATAGCGACCACAGCCAGTAAGTAAAGCTAGGTCAAGTCATAAGATCATCTTGGCGCCTACGACTCTATTAGCTTCAACTTTTTAGTATACTCCATTGCTAAAGAATATTATACATTGCCGCCCATCCCTCGTTATGTGCTTGTGTATTATAGTGACCGCAGCTGAGAAGTGAAAGCTAGGTTAAGTCACGTGATCTTTTCTTGAGGCCTAAGACTCTATTAGTTTCAATTTTATAGCATACTCCAATGCTAAAGCATATTTTATGTTACTATCACTTTTCAATTGATACTTATGTATTATACAGAACACATCCAAGAAGTAAAGGTAGGTCAAATCACAAGATTATCTTGGCGCCTATGACTCTATTAGTTTTAAACTTTTTAGTTTACTCCATTGCTAAAGAATATTATACATTGCCCCACATTATGTACTTGTGTATTATAGCGACCACAGCTAAGAAGTGAGAGCTAATTCAAGTCGCAAGATCTTTTCTTGGCGTCTACGACTCTATTAGTTTCAACTTTTTAGCATACTCCAATGCTAAAGCATATTTTATACTGCCCCATCCCTCATTATGTACTTGTGTATTACAGTGACCACAGCCGAGAAATAAAGATTATTATACATTGCCCCAATTAAAATTTTAACCTTATGAGTGTACTTGAATCAATTGACTTCTGAAAGGTTGGCCCTCCCCCCATTTTCTTATACTTTTGTTTTTAAGTTTTCTTTCAACTTTTATTTTTTATATTTTTTTTAACATGGAAGTTCTTATACTTTTTTTTGAAGTTTAGTAATTTTTCAAAAACTTTTTTAAATATTTTTTAACATGGAAATTTTTTTCAACTTTTTTTTACATGCATTTAAACGACAAGAAATATACTATGAACATAAAAATCATATCGAATGTAGTCGAAATACCAAATTGAAATGACATTGATATGTAGGCTGTAACTTTTACTATTAGAAAAATAATGTTTGGTGTAGCACTTTTTTTCTGATTTGGAATTTTTGGGACTTAAAAATTTTTCAACTTTTTTTTTACGTATCTTAAAATGACATGAGATATGCTTGCAGCTGTACCAATGGTACTCTATGGCTGCTCATCATTACGTGACTTATACCTCCCTCGAACTTTTTGGGCCCTCCCCCATTTCTTTTTTATATATTTTTTGAAGTTTAATTTTTTTTAACTTTATTATTTTTTTTATTTTTTTTTAAATGGAATTTTTTTCATACTTTTTTTTTGCATGTCTTAAAAGGACATGAAATATACTTAAAATAAAATAAATTCAAATTTAATATTTACGAAATACAAAATGGGAATGATATTGATATGTTAGTCGTGACTTTTACTATTAGAAAAATAATGTTTGTAGTAGAACTTTTTTTCTGACTTGGAATTTTTTACGTATCTTAAAATGAAGTACGTCGGATAAAACTGAAAAAATCTAACTCTCAGATTGAATAAATTCTTTATCAATATCTTTTGTCGGATGCGTCGGATAATATTGCCCAAATCTAAGTATCAGTAAATAAATTCTTTATCAACGTCTTTTGTCGGATACGTCGGATAAAATTGATATAATCTAAGTATCCTAGCGAATAAATTCTTTACAACGTCCTTTTTCAGATACGTTTCATAACATTGACAAAATCTAAGTATCAGTGAATAAATTCTTTATCAACATTCTTTATCCATATCATATGTCGGATACATAGGTTAACATCGACTAGTATCAGAATGAATAAATTCCTTATCAACATCTTTAGTCAGATTGGTCGGATAAAATTGACAAAATCTAAGCATCAGAACGAATAAATCCTTTATCAACATCCTTTGCCGCATACGTCAGTTAACATTATCAAAATCTAAGTACCAGAGTGATTAAATTCCTTATTAACATCTATTGTCGGATACATAGGATAACATTGACAAAATCTAAGTATCAGAGTGAATAATTTTTTCTATCAACATCTTTGTCGGATACATCGCATAAAATTAAAAAGATCTAAATATCAGATTGCATAAATTCCTTATCAATATCTTTCGTCGGATACGTCAGATAACATTATCAAAATCAAAGTACCAGCGTGAATAAATTCGTTATCAACTTCTTTTGTCTGTTACATCGGATAACATTCACAAAATCTAAGTATCAGAGCGAAAAATTCTTTATGATCGTCTTTTGTCTGATATGCTTGATAAAATTGAGAAAAGCTAAGTATCAGAGTGAATAAATTCTTTATCAATGTCTTTTGAGAGATATGTATGATGACACTGACAAAATATAAGTATGAGAGTGAATAAATTCTTTATTAACAATCATTATCGACATCATTTGTCGGATACGTCAGAAAACATTGACAAAATCTATGTATTAGAATGAATAAATTCTTTATCAACGTCTTTTGTCGGATACGTCGGATAAAATTGACAAAATATAAGTATCAGAGTGAATAGATTCCTTATCAACATCCTTTGCTGGATGCGTCAGATGACATTATCAAAATCTAAGTATCAGAGGGATTAACTCTATATCAACATTCTTTGTTTTATACATTGGATAACATTGACATAATCTAAGTATCAGAGTGAATAACTTTTTTTGTCAACATCTTTGTCAGAAACATTGGATAAAATTGACAAAATTTAATCATCAGATTGAATAAATTCTTTATCAACATCTTTTGTCAGATGCATCGGATAGTATTGCCAAAATCTAAGTATCGGAGTGAATAAATTCTTTATCAACGTCTTTTGTCAGATACATCGGATAACATTCACATAATATAAGTATCAGAGCCAATAAATTCTTCATAATCGTCTTTTGTCAGATACGATTGATAAAATTGAGAAAATCTAAGTATCAGAATGAATAAATTCTTTATCAACGTCTTTTGACGGATACGTATGATAGCATTGACAAAATTTAATTATCAGAGTGAATAAATTCTTTATTAACATTCGTTATCAACATCGTTTGTCGGATACGTCGGATAACATTGAAAACACAAATGTATAAGAATGAATAAATTCTTTACCAACATCTATTGTAGGATAAGTCAGATAAAATTGAAAAAATTTAAGTATTAGAGTGAATAAATTCTTTATCAACATCTTTTTTCAGATACATCGGATAAAATTGACAAAATCCAAGTATCAAATTGATTAAATTCTTTATCAACATCTTTTGTCAGATACGTTGATAACATTGCCAAAATTTAAGTATCGGAGTGAATAAATTCTTTATTAACGTATTTTTTCGGTTACATTGGATAACATTCACAAAATCTAAGTATCAGAGTCAATAAAATCTGCATCATCGTCTTTCGTCAGATACGATTGGTAAAATTGGTAAATCTAAGTATCAGATTGAATAAATTCTTTGTCGACATCCTTATTCGGATACGTCGGATAACATTGACAAAATCTAAGTATCAGAGTGAATAAATTTCTTATCGATGTCTTTTGTCGGATACATCGGATAACAATCACAAAATCTAAGTATCAGAGCGAATGAACTCTTTATTATCTTCTTTCGCCAGATACGGTTGATAAAATTGACAAAATCTAAGTATCAGAGTGAATAAATTCTTTATCAATCTGTTTTTACAGATACGTTTGATAACGTTGACATCGCACAAAATTGACAATACCTAAGTATTAGAATGATTTAGTTTCTTATCAACATCTATTGTCGCATACATAGGATAACAATATCAAAATCTAAGTAGCAGAATGATTGAATTCTCTATCAACATCTATTGTCAGATACATAGGATAACATTAAGAAAATCTAAGTATCAGTGTGAATAATTTTTTATTCACATCTTTCACAGATACATCGTATAAAATTTATAAAATCTAAGCATCAGATTGAATAAATTCTTTATCAACATCTTTTGCCGGATACGTAGGATAACATTACCAAAATCTAAGTATCAGAATGAACAACTTATTTATCAACGTCTTTTGTCGGATACGTCGGATAACGCCGACACAATCTAAATATCAGAGTGAATAAATTCTTTATCAACATTCTTTATCAACATCATTTGTCGGATACATAGGTTAACATCGACAAAATCTAAGTATCAGAATGAATAAATTCCTTATCAGCATCTTTTATCGGATATGTCGGATAAAATTGACAAAATCTAAATATCAAAGTGAATAAATTCTTTATCAACATCCTTTGCCGGATACGTTGGTTATCATTATCAAAATCTAACTATCAGAGTGATTAAATTCTTTATCAACATCCATTGTCAGATACATAGGATAACATTGACAAAATCTAAGCATCAGAGTGAAATTTTTTTTTATGAACACTTTTTTCGGATACGTCGGATAGCATTGTCAAAATCTAAGTATCAGAGTGATTAAATTCTTTATCAACTTCTTTTGTTTGATACATCGGATAAAATTCACAAAATATAAGTAGCAGAGCGAATACTTTTGTCATTTATGCTTGAAATAATTGAGAAAATCTAAGTATCAGGGTGAATAAATTGTTCATCAATGTATTTTGACAGTATATTTGATAAACCTAACAAAATATAAATATCAGAATGAATATAACCTTATTAACATTCCTTATCGAAATCATTTGTCGGATACGTCAGATAACATTGATAAAATCTTTGTATTAGAATGAATAAATCATTTATCAGCATCTTTTGTCGGATACATCGGATAAAATTGACAAAATCTAAACATCAGAGTGAATAAATTCTTTATCAACATCTTTTATCAGTTACGTCAGATAACATTGCCAAAATATAAGTATCAGAGTGAATAAATTCTTTATCAACGTCTTTTTTCGGTTACATCGGATAAGATTCACAAAATATAAGTACCAGAGCCAATATTTTCTTCATCATCGTCTTTTTTTTAGATACGATCGATAAAATTGAGAAAATATGAGTATCAGAACGAACAAAGTCTTTATCCATGTCTTTTGATGGATATGTTTGATATCATTTACAAAATCTAAGTATCAGAGTGAATAAGTTCCTTATTAACATTCTTTATCGACATCATTTGTCGGATACGTCAGATAAAATTTACAAAACCTATGCATTAGAATGAATGAATTCTTTATCAACATCTTTTGTCGGATACGTCAGATAAAATTGACAAAATCAAAGTTTCAGCGTGAACAGATTCTTTATCAACATCTTTTGCCAGATACTTCGGATAAAATTGCCAAAATCTATTTATCAGATTGAATCAATTCTTTATCAACATCCTTTGTCGGTTACGTCGGTTACGTAACCGACGTAACCGCTTAGTGAATAAATTCTTTATTAACATTCTTTATTGACATCATTGGTCAGATACGTCGGATAACATTGACAAAATCTATGTATTAGAATGAACAACTTCTTTATCAACATCTATTGTCACAACATCTGAAAGAAAACGGAAAGAAAAAAAGATGCCGTATGTGGAGAACATAGTGGCTACAGCCAATTTTCTTTATTTTTAAGCCAATATATTTTCCTTGTTATTCAAGCCAAGGGACGGTAAATTTGCTATATAGAAGTTTTGGACAAGGCGGTTGTAATTGTGCCTTTCTTGTTTTGATCTGAATCTATTTTCAGGAGTTATTGGATACTTTAGTTTTTACTATGGGGTGTGATCGTCTCTTACTAGGTTTCTAGCTACCGCTGCAACCCGGATGGACAAGATCGTCTCTTAGTAGGTTGCTATCCACCGCTACAACACGGATTACAAACAGGAAAAAGCCTATGGATTTTTCTTCATTTTAATAGTAAGAGACGAACTTTAAAGAATCACGCCGCTAACTAAATCTAAAATGTCCCATGGTTTATTCTTTACCATGTTACAGCCATCTCTACAGCTTTGTTACCGATTAAACTTACATAATTCCTGTCTAAAGTTAACTAGACCCATCCTTCATATTAGTCTAATTGTTTGCTTTGTAGTTCAATTACTATAGGCTATAGTTCGTTTTCACTATAAGAAAGCAACCCGGAAAAATCACAAACAGGAAAAAGCCTATGGCTTTTTCTTATTTGGAATAGTAAGAGACAAACTTCGAAGAGTCAGGCATCAAACTAAGTCTAATATGTCCCATGGTTTGTTCTTTTTTACGTTTATGATACAGATGAAAATTACATAATCCCCATTGATTTTCCAGTTAACATTGGCTAGATGTCACTCTTTACTATAAACTCCAAAAACTAAAGTCAGATCAAAACAAAAAGTAAACTATATGAGTCGCCTTGTTCGAAACTCTATACAGGAAACATACTGTCTGTTTGCTTGAACAACAAGGAAAATATATTGGCTTGAAAATCAAGAAAAGTGGCTGACACCACGATATTTTGAATATACGGCATTTTAATTCTGTTTTTCTGGTCTTTTTCCTCCTCAGCTAGCTTGGCACTGGAAAATCATAGAAATCTGTATAATGGCTCATTTCTAAGAAAACTGCTACATATGTTGCCTTTTGCAATAGAAATAAAATAGTTTTTAAAATAGGATCAATTTTGACACAAAAACTGCATTTTCTTGTACAAGTTTGATGAATGACGTTATAATCGTGTAGGTTATAATCATATGTGATGTAGTAAGTGAATGCAATATTTTATACACGCTTTTCTTTCGACAAGATAATAAAATAAAAAAAATACATAATTACAAGAATAAATTTAATTCGAAAAACTGCCTTTTTCTATAACACTGTAGTAAAAAGTGTTATTTTTAACATTATAAAAAGTATTTATGTATAGGTATGTATAATGTAGAAATTCTTTTAGTTATAGCAAAGAACTATGTTAAAAATTCTCCTCGACGAGGAATCTCTCGCGTGACAAGCGGATATTCATACCGTTGTACCAACGAACACTTATGTAATATAAGTTACATATAAGACATAATAATAAATTACTTAATACACTAAAATATGGGATCCGTCTAGTTAATTGCAAGTATAAAGAACATATCAAAAATCAAGACTAATTTTAAAATTTTTTAATTTTTTTAAGTTTCTTTTAAACTTTCTAATTAAAAAAAGACAACATTTTTCTAGTTTTAATTGAAAAATTAAAATTACTGCTCAGACACCACAAACATTTTTGCAATTTAAAGAATAACTTTAGCGATCCATGAAATAAAATTATTTTATTTAAAATTTTCAAGAATTACACTACTTTCAATTTACCAATCAGAATTTTTTTATATAATTAATAGTAATACCCTTGGATTAAGTGGTAGTGTTATAATCGGTAAAATTATTTAGGGTAAGGTGCCATATTTGACTTACTTAGCTGCTTAATTTTCTGAGGTTTGTCTCTCACTGTTCATAGCTTAGCTACCGTTGCAACCCGGAAGCTGTGAAATTACAAACAGGAAAAATCCCTATGGCCTTTTCTTAATTGACATAGTAAGAGAAACCTGGCTTCAACCTACGATTTTGACTTCATAGATCAGTCTTTAACATAAAATATGCAGTGTTTTGTAAGAAATTGATCATACTTCAAAAACTATTTTTTTCAATTACATAAAAGCTTTTAACCAAATCAATTTTCTTTAAAATGAGTCATTAAACAGCTCTATACGATGCTCCAGTGCAAAGTTGTCTGAGGTGGAAAAGAAAAACCACTGACTATGATTAACTTGACTGATCTTTTATGCAATAGTTAACATAAACACTATTAATAAGATATTTTAATATATTGTAAGGTAAGTTTGCCACAGAGAAGTTTTGGACAAGGCGGTTCTAATAGTGTACTTTTTGTTTTGGTCTGAATTTTTTTTCAGGAGTTAAGGGTTACATTAGTTTTTACTATGGGGCGTGATCGTCTCTTACTAGGTTGCTAGATACCGCTGCAACCTGGATACTGCTGCAAACCAGATTCACATAGTTATAAGAGGCAGCAGGGCCGAGTGGTCAAAGGCGCTGGTGTTAGCCACCAGTCTCTTCGGAGGCGTGGGTATAAATCTTACCACTGGTAGTATTTTATACGAAAACAAACATTTTATTTTAGTTACTATGGGCTGGAAGTTCGTTCTTTACTGTAAAACATCTTATATATGCCTTTATATATTATTATGACGGCGTGAATCAATATAAAAGAATGCAAAGAGTCAAGTGATATCAGTATGGTAAAATTACAGACAAGAAAAAGCCTATGGCTTTTTCTTAATTGGAATAGTAAGAGACTATTATGATTATGAAGATTATGACGTTTCAATCTGTAACATGAAATCATTGATCAATCTTTAACATGAAATATGCAGTTTTTTGTAAAATATTGATTCTATTTTAAAAATAATTTAATTTAAATACAAAAGGTATTTAACCCCATTAATTTCCTTTAAAATGAGCTATTGAACAACTCTCTACGATGTTCCAGTGCCAAGCTATCTGTGGAAGAAAAAAAAGAAGAAAAAAAAGATGCTATTTAGGCAGAATGCTGTAGTAGCTGTCACTTTTCTTGATTTTCAAGCCAAAATATTTCCCTTGCTGTTCAAGCTAAGGAACAGAAAGTTTCCTATATTGGGGTTTCGGAAAAGGCGGTTCTAGTGGTGTACTTTTTGTTTTGATCTGAATGGTGTACTTTTTGTTTTGATTTGTTAGGAGTCATGGGTTTTTATATTTATTAACATTGGACGTGATCGTCTTTCACTATGTTGCTAGCTACCGCTGCAACCCGGATTCTATTTTAAAAAATATTCACATACTTTTAAAATTATTTTTATGTGAACATTTCTTGGTGTAGGGACTAGTACTAAGGACTTTGAATCCTGCGATCTGATTTCAAATCTCGGTAGAGCCTTTGTTATAACTTGGATAGAAATATTTACTGTCCGGGAAATTTATGCTGCATTCTCATTTCCTAAGATGAATATGTGCTTTGCTTAATGTAAATAATTCAGCTATCAGTAAAACCATGATAACGATTATACTTACAGAATTACCATCTAGGTATCTATCCTTTATTTAATGTTGCCTTCACTTATTACGTCATATATGGTTATAACCTATATACGATTATAATATTATTCATCAAGCTTGTACATGAAAATGCAGTTATTTTGATAAAATTGATTCTATTTAAAAAAATATTTTATCCTTAATTACAAAAGAAACTAGATATTGCAATTTCCTTTGATATGAGCCATTATACAGCGCTCTACGATTTTCCAGTGCCCAGCCAGCTGAGGAGACAAAAAAACGGAAAGAAAAAAAGATGCCGTATATGGAGAATATTGTGGTTAAAGTCAATTTTCATGCCAATATTTATTTCTTGGTGTTAAAGCCAAGGGACGGTAAGTTTGCTATATAGAGGTTTTGGACAAGGCGGTTCTAATAGTATACTTTTTGTTTTGATCTGAATCTTTATCAGAGGTTATGGGTTACTTTAGTTTTAATATGGGGCGTGATCGTCTCTTACTACCGCTGCAACCTGGATTGCTAGCTACCACTACTACCCAGATATCCGTTGAAACTTACATAGTCCCCAATTATAATGAACTATATCGATCCAATATGTATTTCTTATATTATCTTGTCGAGATACAAGGGCGTATAAATATTGCATTCACTTAATACTTCATATATGGTTACTACTTACGATTATGACGTCATTCATCAAGATTGACCATAAAAAAGCAGTTTTTAGTGGAAAAATTGATTTGATTTAAAATAAAAAAAAATAAAAATGGCACTAGATCTAGTAATTTCCTTTAAATTGAGGCATTGAACAACTCTCTACTATGTTCCAGTGCCAAGCTATCTCTGGAAAAGAAGAAAAGAGAGAAAAAAAATCGTTTGGGCAGAATGCTGTAGTAGCTGCCACTTTTCTTGATTTTCAAGCCAATATATTTCCCTTGCTGTTAAAGTCAAATGACAGAAAGTTTCCTATATAGGGGTTTTGAACAACGCGGTTCTAATGGTGTGCTGTTTGTTCTGATCTGACTCTATTTTTAGGAGCTATAGGTTATAATATTTCTTAACATTAGAAGTGATCGTCTCTTACTAGATTGCTAGCTACCGCTGTAACCCGGATTTTAGCTTACTTATACACCCATAAAGGTTTTTGCCGTAATTCAAAATTAAATTAATTACTATGGGTTAGAGTTCGATCTTTTCCACAATCTAGCTACCACTGCAACCTGGATCTTCACTAGAATATTCATCATTTACTATAGGCAACAGTTCGTTTTTTAATGTTATGACTATTATCATTTATGATGAACTGTATCTGTCCTTTGTGCAAGAAAAGAAAAAAAAGGCAAATAAAAACGCATCCATGATCTTTCTTCTGGCACAAAATGCAAAATTCCACATTTTTGCAGATAGGAGTTTAAAACCTCTACAGTAAGATTCTCTGATACCCTGAAACTGATGGTACTTTTCCCTTCTCTGAAAATAAGGAAAATTTCCTCAGGATCGTAACTTTTTATAGATGTGGGTAAACTTTATCAAACTTATATATTTAAAATCAGCACGAAAATTTGATTCTTTTCATGTATCTATTGATATTAAAATTCCGTTTTTTAGAGTTTCAGTTACTATTACGACGAGTCACTCTTACTATACAGTTCGTTACCACGAACTGTTTGATTAAACTAACTATCGTATTGCTCTACTTTAAAAACCCGGATTACAAACAGGAAAAAGCCTATGGCTTTTTCTTAGTTGGAATAATAAGACACGATCCTCAGTATGGCACCATACCTCAGATAAGCAAGGATATAAATACATTCTTAGACCACACTGGCTATATATGACAAATGAAACTCAGAGAGGAAAGAAAATAACAAAATGAAAAATAAAATAAAAAAAAGGGGAAAAAACGAGGATTACTTCAGCTAGTGGCAAACCATAAAGAAGAAGAAAAAAGCAAATATTTCAACATGGACCTCCGCCGAGTTCTCCTCAGTGCTAAACAAAAAAAGAAAGAAAAGAAAAGGAAACCAACCCAAAATCGAACCTTTCGAAGTTTACTTGTCAACGACAGAACAGAAACTAAATAAGCACCAGGTTGGAATCAATGAAAAAGAAAACTCTCAAGATTATTCGGCAATAATACTTTGTTTTGCTACTGCTTTGGCTGGCCTACAAATTCGTCCATCATTTAATGTGCCAAAAGGCTCTTTCAAGCTATACCGGGTTAAAAAAAACGGATTGAGTCCTTCAATATTAAACTGTCGTAAACTGGGCTTAATGAAATATCTCAGTATCTCTATTTACTGCTAAATTTTGGTTCATGTACATCTTTATCTCAATTACCTCTTTAAAAGTTCGTGGTAGGCCATTTATAGTAGAAATTAGGGTTACCTCATCAAAAAGAACCAGATGGGTCGGATTTACGAAAATATGTGAACCCAATGCCAAATCAAAGTTTTTATTGTTATTTTTTAGTTTCAGGGAATTATCTATTGATATTTTGTGTTTATGCAAACGTTCACATAGTTGTTGATGGGTCCTACCAATGTAAAATTTCTCGATTGAACACGGGATTCTGTAGACACCACTACCCAATACAAGGTCAGTTTTATCCTTTCCTGAGTGGAAAAAAATGTTAAACTTTTTGTTCGGTTTTGAAAGAAACAGAGAGATTATGTTTTTTTTAAATTTTTTTAAGTTTATTGCCAAGTTTCGGGATGTATGGTAACGTGATGAAAGTTTTTTTTTCTCAATTGCCGGGGTAACTGATTCAAAAAGGACGAGCTCCATATTTTGTTGTTTTATCTTTTTTAATCGTCTTTCTATGATATTTTCAATAAGTTTGATTGGGTAACCTTTGCAGAAAAGAATATCCTTGACATAGTTTAATCTAAATTTATGTGATTACGGGAACAAATTTTTAAAACTCTGTCGACTAAAGAAATTATTACCCCTCTTTTGACAGAGGGAGGGTGATGGGAAGAAAAATGTAGATATCGATCATTATGAGTCGGCTTTCTATATATAGAAAATTCAAGGGTAGAAGTAGTTTTTATATTCAAAACATCCAAGAAAGGCAGCTTACCTGAATCTTCGAGTTCCATTTTGAAATGGAGATTTGAATCAAAAGAGTTCAAATGTGCCAAAACATTTCTTAGAGAGTCTTGTCCATGTTCCCAAACAGAAAAAAATATCATCAACGAAACGAAACCAGATAGAGTGTTTTAAGTGGAAACTATTCAAAGCAGACTGTTCTATGAAATCCATGTAAAAATTTTCCAAATAAGGAAAAAAGACAGTGACCATGGATAAGCCCATGATTTGAAGGAAATTTTTTTTTCGGAATTTAAAACACGAGGAGAGCTTGTTGCAAAGACGAACAAGGGTCAATATTGTATCAATTTCCAAAGTTTTGTAATCCATCCAAGCTGAATTCTACTCTAATTTTCTTTGTTTGGCCTGCTCACATTTATGGGCATTACATGAAGTGTACATAGAAACTGCATCAAAACTAGATAAAATAGTTTTTTCTGTTGTACATAGAAAAACAACAGAAAATTACAACAGTACACAGAAAAAACAACAGAAAAAATACAACAGTACAACAGAAAAAACTATTTTATCTAGTTTTGATGCAGTTTCTATGTACACTTCATGCGAGACATGATAAATTTGCAGTTTACATAATATCTTTAGCGATTCCGAATTAAAAACTAAAATAAAAAAAATAAATATTTTTCATTGGAAATATAGGACAACAATATAGAGATACGTACTTTACGGGTTAATCCAAAAAAGTTTGGTTCCAGGATCCAATGATAAATGAGATGAAATAAAACTAATGGCGTACAAAAATGGCGTAGCGAGTCAATTAAAGCAAAAGAAAAACCAAATTAATTTTAAAATTTTCATGTTTTTTTTGAATAAAAAATTAGAAAATTATTGACCAGACACCATAAATATTTTTGCACTTTGCAGTTAAATAAAATTATTTTATTTAACATTTTCAGGAATTATTCTAGTTTCAGTTGAAAAATAATTTTTTTTTCAAGGAATCGAGCAGCTAATTAGGTAAAATACATGGAATGGTATGTTCTTCAAAAGGTCATATTTTCACGTATATTCATTGTTATAAAAGCTAAAAAAACTGATTTTAAAATTTTCAGGTATTTTTCTAGTTTTAATTAAAAAATTAAAATTATTGCTGAGACACCATATTTTTTTTTGCAGTTTACAAAATAACTTTAGCAATTCTGAACTTAGAAAAAAATTAAATAAACTTATCTTGGTGAGAGATAAACGTGTATAAATATTGCATTCACTTATTATGTCACATATGGTTATAATCTATACACGATTATAATGTCATTCATCAAGCTTGTACATCATTCTGTAGTTTTTTTGTTAAAATTAATTCTATTTTAAAAAATATTTTATCTATAAGTAAAAAGGAACTAGATGTAGCAATTTCCTTTAAAATGAGCCACTATACAGCTCTCTATGATTTTCCAGTGCCCAGCTAGGTGAGGAGAAAAAAAACGGAAAGAAAAAAAGATGCCGTATGTGGAGAACATCGTGGTTAAAGTAAATTTTCATGATTTTTAAGCCAATATTTTTTCCTTGTTATTCAAGCCAAGGGACGATAAGTTTGCTATATAAAGGTTTTAGACAAGGCGGTTCTAATAATATACTTCTTGTTTTGACCTGAATCTTTTTTCAGGAGTTATGGGTTACTTTAGTTTTTACTATGAGGCGTGACAGTCTCTTGGTAGTTTGCTAGCTACCGCTGAAACCCGGATAACATTGGAAGTGATTGTCTCTTACTAGGTTGCTAGCTTGTGCTGCAACCCGGACTACCGCTGCAACCTGGATTAATGCATTTATTATATGTAACTTATTTTTCATAAGCCTCGATGGTATAATGGTAAGCAAAAAAATGCACTTTTTAGCGAAAAAATTTATTATATTAAAAAATTATTTGTTTTAAATTACAAAGTGTTTTTAACCCCATCAATTTTCTTTAAAATGAGCCATTGAATAACACTTTAAGATGTTCCAGTGCCAAGCTATCTGTGGAAAAGAAAAGAGAAATAAAGATGCCGCTTAGGCAGAATGCTGTAGTAGCTGCCACTATTCTTGATTTTCAAGCCAATTTATTTCCCTTCCTGTTCAAGCCAAGGGACAGAAAGTTTCCTACACAGGGGTTTCGGACAAGGTGGTTCTAATAGTGTACTTTTTGGTTTGATCTAACTCTATTTCTTAGGAGGTATGGGTTATTATATTTCTTAACATTGGTCGTGATCGTGTCTTACTAGGTTGCTAGCTACCACTGCCACCCGGACTAGCTACCGCTGCAACCCGGATTGCTAGCTACAGCTGGAACCCAAATGATTACGAACAGGAAAAAGCCCCTTTTCCGTTTTGGCATAGTATAAGACGAACCTCAAAGACTCAGGCAGCTAACTAAGTATATGCAATGGTTTGCTCTTCTAATGATCGTCCATTGATATAATGCAACCCAGATTAACTACCGCTGCAACCCAAGCCTTTCTTTAATATATCTCTTGCTTTAATAGAGTTCGAGTTTGTCCTTTAGTATAACTCTTTTTGATATTTTGATATTGTCTCAAAGTGCATAATTTTTCACAACACACAAGGCTTCGGTAGCTCAGTGGGTAGAGCGTATGTGTCTTAATCCTAAGGTCCTGAGTTTGATCCTTACCCGGGGTACCTTTTTTAATTAATGTCAAATGAATGATGATGGTTTTATGAAAACTAAGGTTTTATTACAAGGTTTTAGTCTCTTTATTGGCTTTACTGTTCGTTCTTTACTTTATAATCAAAATAATCATCTATATAATGATCCCTTTTAATACTTTAGTTACTATTGGCTACAGTTCGTTCCTTAATGTAATTAAATAAAAAAACAACAAGTGTTTTTAACTGAAAGTAAGGAACGATGTTAAAACTTAAAACGAACAGAAATTATTCCGTATATGAAAGGGGCTGTCCCCTCCTCAACGCCTCGCTCTTTATGATAAAGGTTTTTATTGTTTAAAAAAATAGAGTTGTGAGAAAGTCAAACTTTAGCGTAAATAGCGAGGCGTTGAGGAAGGGACAGCCCCTTTCATATACGGATTAATTTCTGTTCGTTTTAAGTTTTAACGTCGTTCCTTACTTTCAGTTAAAAAAAAAACCTTTTTTTATTTAATTTCAGACGTTTTTGAATTAATGCAGGTTTTGATTTTGGCTTACCGTACATGAATAATTAAAACCAAATTTGCATATTAATTTTACTTTTATTTGGTTTAATGGCTTTCTCGAAACTTTTTAATTTTATTTACGAACGTTTTTATTAGTAATAAATATACTTAACTTACGAATTAACTTACGTAACGAAATTGTATATTCATTGATTTTTAATACGTATATTAAAAATATACCCCTAGTCAATATATTGCTCTTTAATCTAAAGTTCAAATTTTGTTCCAATTCTTTAAAAATTACCCCTTAATCACAAAGGCCGTTAATTAGAATAAATAGCTCTTTTGAAAGCACTAAAAAACTTTGGCTTAAAGAGTGAGGTATTGACTAGGGGGTGAACCTAATCATATACGTAATATTTTCTATTTATTTTAAGTTTTGATGTTGTTCCTTACTTTCAGTTGAAAAACTTGTTTTTTTTAAATTTAATTTCTGATCTTTTTCTTTAATAATGATGGGAAATCCGGCGCCCCCTTCATAGCAATGTCCTTTACCCCATGAAAGCTTCCTTCACGGAAAGATCCTCCTATATAACCCCCTGACCCCCCCCCCCACGTAAAAGAAAAAATCCCCCCGAAAACGTCTGTATACTTCCCAATAACCAATACCATATGTTAACATAGGCTAAATTTCATAATTTTCAGCTCTTCCCCCGGGGACTTTGGGGGATTAAGTCATCCTAAAAGACATAGTTATCAAATTTTCGACCATGTTGAACAAAATGGCTATCTTAAAATTTTGATTGGAGACTTTGAGAAAAATGAGCGTGCGAGGGGTCCTAGTTGCCCTCTATTTTTTTGGTTACTTAAAAAGGGTACTAGAAATTTTAATTTCGTTTCCAATAAGCCCTCCCACGATAGTTTAGGACCACTGGGTCGATACGATCACCCCTGGGGAAAAACAAACAAAAAAACAAATAAACACGCATCCGTGATCTTTCTGCTGGCAAAAAATGCAACTTCCACATTTTTGTAGACCTCTAGAGTAGGGTTCTATTATACGCTGAATATGATTGTGTGATTTTCATTGAGGTTCTATAACTTTTAGGGGGTCTTTCCACATTTTTTCTAAAATCAGCCAAATTTTCTCAGGGGCGTAACTTTTTATGCGTATTGAACTTGATGAAATTTATATATTTGAAATCAGCATTAAAATCTGATTCTTTTGATGTATCTATTGGTATCAAAATTAGAGTTTCGTTTACCATTGAGCCGGGTCGCTCCTTACTTACAGTTCGTTACCACGAACTGTTTGACAACATACAGTTTGTTATCACGAACTGTTTGCTTTGATGTATCTATTGGTAGTAGTAACCTATGTAAAGGTTTCAACCCTGCAAGAAAACCTACGCCTGAGGCAGTGTAGTTTCACGGGGACATTATAAAAAGCGAGTAAACCTATACAGTGGTCAAACACGTTTTGAGAGTATGATTGTTTTTTTTTTTTTTTTTTTTAAATAGAAAACAAGAAAATGTCAATTTGCCTATTTAGGAATGATTTTGTCGGAAAAAATGTCTATCATCCATGCATTATCCACTGTTCCATTTCTTTGAAGTATTTGCTATCAAGAGTGGTTTATGATTTTTTTGTACAATTGCCTTTAGTCAAGATTAGTTTGTTAGGAATGTGTCAGCAGATAGCATTTGTGAATTGGATCGTATGAAGGTGGAGAAAAAAAGGGGTTTAGCATTAGCGAATTGGACTATACGAACGATATTAATTGAATAATAGGGAAAAAACAGATCTAGATAGCATTTGCGAATTGGATCGTATGAAGGTAGAGAAAAAAAAGGGTTTAGCATATGCGAATTGGACTATACGAAGGATATTAATTGAATAATAGGGAAAAAACAGAGATAGATAGCACTTGCGAATTGGATCCTAGTAAGGTGGAGAAAAAAAGGGTTTAGCATTTGCAAATTGGACTATACGAAGGATATTAATTGAATAATAGGGAAAAAACAGAGCTCGCTAGCATTTGCGAATTGCATCGTATGAAGGTGGAGAAAAAAAGGTATAGCATTTGCGAATTGGTGATTATCACTTAAGGTAACCCCTCGGGGTTGTTAACTCATAGCGTATTTATTATAAATTTGGAACAATATAAATCTATGAAAATGGTTAACGATGATAAAATGGTCTTATGACTTGACCTAGCTTTACTTCTTCGATGTGTTCTGCATAATACACGAATGGTGTTTGAACAGTGTTGTCAATTTAAAAAGAACTTAGCGTTATAGTATACTAAAAAGTTGATACTATGAGAGATATAGATGGCAAGAAAAGAATTTAATAATGGATAGCTTTACTTCTTCGATGTGTTCTGTATAATACACAAGTGGTGTTTGAACAGTGTTGTCAATTTAATATAGAGTTTAACGTTATAGTATACTAAAAAGTTGATGCTAAGAGAGATGTAGATGGTAAGAAAATAATTTTAATAATGGATACCTTTACTTCTTCGATGTGTTCTGTATAATACACAAGTGGTGTTTGAACAATGTTGCCAATTTAAAATAGAATTTAAATTTATAGTATACTAAAAAGTTGATACTAAGAGAGATGTAGATGGCAAGAAAATTTTTTAAATAATAGATAGCTTTACTTCTTCGATGTGTTCTGTGGAGATGGGGGGATGAATATTTTAGTTGCTCATCATAGAAAGGCAGTGTAGTCTGGGAAAAGGATACCTAGTTTAAGGTATCAGGTCGAAAATGGTAAAACTTAACTTTAAAGTTTTTTGAAAATTTTAGTTGTTCATCATAGAAAGGCAGTGTAGTCTGGGAAAAGGATACCTAGTTTAAGGTATAAGGTCGAAAATGGTAAAACTTAACTTTAAAGTTTTTGAACATTTTACTTGTTCATCATAGAAAGACAGTGTAGTCTTGGAAAAGGATAAACAGGATACCTAGTTTAAGGTATCAGGTCGAAAATGGTAAAACTTAGTGTAGTCGGGGAAAAATTTTTAACTAGAAATGTCGGAAAAGTGTTTTGTTGGGAGATGGGGCGCTGGCAGCCGGCTGTCATAGAGTAGTTATAGTGTGATAGTTTGGGGGGCGTATTGCTTACAAAAAACCCGAGTGGATGACTTGGAAATAAAATTTTTAACGAGAAATGGCTGAAAAGTGTTTTGGGGGAGAGATGGGTTGATGGCAGAAGGATGTCTTAGCGTAGTTATGGTATGATAGTGGGGGGGATGGGGCAATGACAGAGAGTTGTCTTAGCGTAGTTATAGTGTGATAGTGGGGGGCGAATTGCTAGCCTAAAATATGAGCTAATAAGGGTTTTTGACCGTAAGCTCTAATTTTTTGTAAGAAAATTATGGAACATACAATTCGTTGGCTCATAGGTGAAACTTATGGATCGAAAAATAAACTATTTCTGTAAAATCTGAGATAAGAAGGGTTTTTGACCGTAAACTCTAGTTTTTTGTAAGAAAATTATGGAAAATACAATTCTCTGGTTCATATTTGAAACTTAAGTCTATTTCTGGGAAAAGGATACCTAGTTTAATGTATCAGGTCTGAAATGGTAAAATTTAGTGTAGTCTGGGAAAATTTTTTAACTAGTAATGTCTGAAAAGTGTTTTGCTGGGAGATGGGGCGATGGCGGCCGACTGTCATAGAGTAGTTATAGTGTGATAGTTTGGGGGTGTATTGCTTACAAAAAACCCGAGTAGATGACTTGGAAATAAAATTTTTAACGAGAAATGGCCGAAAAGTTTTTTTTTTGGCGGGGGGGGGGGAGATGGGTTGATGGCAGAAGGATGTCTTAGCGTAGTTATAGTATGATAGTGGGGGGGGGGGGCGAATTTCTTGCGAAAAAACCCAAATGAATGAGTTGAAATAAAATTTTTAACTAGAAATGGCTGAAAAGTTTTTTTGGGGGGCGGGTTGGGGCGATGACAGAGGGCTGTCTTAGCGTAGTTATAGTGTGATAGTTGGGGGCAAATTGCTAGCGTAAATCTGAGCTAATAAGGGTTTATGACCGTAAACTCTAGTTTTTTGTAAGAAAATTATGGAAAATACAATTCGTTGGCTCATAGGTGAAACTTAAGTCCAGTTATGGATCGAAGAATAAAACTATTTCAATAAAATCTAAGCTAATAAGGGTCTTTGACAATAAAATATAGTTTTTTCGTAAGAAAATTATGGAAAATACAATTCGTTGTCTCAAAGGTGAAACTAAAGTCCAGTTATGGATCGAAAAATAAACTATTTCAATAAAATCTGAGCTAATAAGGGTTTTTGACCGAAAACTCTAATTTTTTGTAAGAAAATTATGGAAAATACAATTCTCTGGTTCAAATGTGAAACTTAAGTCTATTTTTGGTTCGAAAAATAAAATTATTTCCGTAAAATCTGAGCTAATAAGGGTTTTTGACCGTAAACTCTAGTTTTTGTACAAAAATTATGGAAAATATAATTCTCTGGTTCAAATGTGAAACTTAAGTCCATTTTTGGATCGAAAAATAAAACTATTTCCGTAAAATCTGAGCTAATAAGGGTTTTTGACCGTAAACTAGTTTCTTATAAGAAAATTATGGAAAATACAATTCTCTAGTTCAAATGTGAAACTTAAGTCCAGTTTTGGATACTCATAATGATGAGGACTGATAGTTCTAATTCAATATTTTTTCATAAAAACAAACTTTTTTTTTTAACTTCGAAATTATTCAACTTTATTTTTTTTGTACGTATCTTAAAATGTCAAAATATGCTTACGGCTCTAACAATTGTACTCTATGATTGCTCAGAGACACGATTTGGCTTTCCCATTGGTATTCTATGTCCGATTATCGACACTACCTAGTCTATTGCATGTATTAATTCAGTATTTTTTACGCAGTGGAACAATAAACACATAAGTCATATCTTTAAAAAAAAAAGTGAAGACGGAGCATTTTAATAAAGTGTGTTCACATAAAAATGTTATTGCAGCATTGAATGCCGACAAGGAGAAGTATTAAAACTATGAAACAAGTACAAGTGTTAGCACTATTTGAAATGTATGCATGCATTGTCATGACAGTAAGGAATTAAATTTGTTTGGAATACCGAAAAAATTCAACTCTTATGTTGGTGGTTATGCGAAATTGAGATCTCCAGAGATGATTGCCCTCAAAGAGAGTGCCAACATAAAAATAATCGTTGATGATAGAGGACAACTCCTTGCTACTGTTGCAGGTAACACATTACCTACGGACAATCGATAATGAATGTTAATAAAGAGTTTGTTCAATTTTTTTTTCATATTTTCCTGAATTAAATTTCTGTATTGTGTATCCAAGAGGTGAATTCAAGAAAGAGTTTGTTACTTACTTATTTACTTACTTACTTATTTGCTTACAATTTTTTCATAATGGCATAGTGACATATCCAACGACGGATGTTGATAAAGAATTTATTCATTCTGATACCTAGATTTTGTCAATGTTATCTTATGTACCAGAGAAAGGCATGTTGATATAGAATTTAATCAATCTGATACTTAGATTTTGTCAATTTTATTCGATATTTTATCCTATGTATCCGAGAAAAGGATGCTAATATAGAATTTAGTCACTCTGATGCTTAGATTTTGTCAATTTTATCCAACATATCCGATAAAGGATGCTGTTAAAGATTTATTCATTCTGAAATTTAGATTCTGTCAATTTTATTTGATGTATCTGACAAAGGATGTTGATAAAAAAAATTATTCACTCTGACACTTAGATTCTGTCAATTTTATGCGATGTATCTGACAAAAGATGCTGATAAATAAAATTTATTCACCCTAACACTTAGATTATGTAAACTTTTTCCTATGTATTCGAGAAATGGATGTTGATATAAAATTTAATCACTCTTATACTTAGATTTTGTGACATTGCTGTACTGTCTGTCTAGGAAGCGACTTCAATCGATAATGAATGTTAATAAAGAATTTGTTCAATTTTTTTTCATAATTTCCTGGATTAAATTTCTGTATTGTGTGTCCAAGAGGTGAATTCAAGAAAGAGTTTGTTACTGACTTACTTACTTACAATTTTGTCATAATGACATAATGACATATCCAACAACGGATGTTGATAAAAAATTTATTGATTCTGATACCTAGATTTTGTCAATGTTATCCCATGTACCTGAGAAATGGATGTCGATATAGAATTTAATCAATCTGATACTTAGGTTTTGTCAATTTTATCCGATATTTTATCATATGTATCCAAGAAAATGATGCTGATATAGAATTTAGTCACTCTGATACTTATATTTTGTCAATTTTATCCGACATATCCTATAAAGGATATTATAAAACCATACGTTCATTATGATAGGTGGATTATGGCTATAGTTCTTGACTTATATGAAAAAGGAAGTTGATAAAAAAAAATTATTGACTCTGACACTTAGATTTTGCCAATTTCATTCGAGGTAAATGAGATAAGATGCTAATAAACAAAAATAATTCGCTCTAACACTTAGATTTTGTCAACTTTTTCCTATGTATCCGAGAAATGGATGTTGATATAGAATTTAATCACTCTTATACTTAGATTTTTTGAAATTGCTGTATTGTCTGTCTAGGAAGCGACTTCAATCTATAATCAATGTTAATAAAGAATGTGTTAAATTTTTTTTTCATAATTTTCTGAATTAAATTTCTGTATTGTGTATCCAAGAGATGAATTCAAGAAAGAGTTTGTTACTTACTTACTTACAATTTTTTCATAATGACATAATGATATATCCAACAACGGATGTTAATAAGGAATTTATTCATTCTGATACCTAGATTTTGTCAATGTTATCCCATGTGTCTGACAATAGATGTATGCAAATTCCTTTTCTTACATCTCCGATGTTTTAATAGACATTCTAAATGTTTGATATGCTAGCTTACTCTAAAAAAATGAACACATAACAATGTAATGCATAATATATTTTTAATGAAATAATGCTATGTAGAATATTAATACAAAAATATATTATGATACATTATTAATATCAATGACTAACTTCGGAATTTTGAATCTGTTCCATAAAATAGTTCACCATGTTCTCTCTTGATACTGTAGCTATTGTCTTCTCTTAGTTCGTAAACAGTAAAATAATCATTATTCCATTTTGAGTCATACACAATTTTTACTGGTGTCTCATCAACAGGCTCAATATGCTTTTCGTCTTTGGTATTATTTGGTTCATTGACTGTTTGATCAATGGCAGTAACGTTTGCTGGTGCTTGGTTTTTCATGGATTGATCTTTATATTCCATAATGCCCTTTTTATTTTTCTGGCAATTTCACTGTCTATTATCACATTATTTTTACACAGGTAAAAGTTTCGGCACGTAGACAAGATATGGTTTACGATATTAGTAGAAGAGGTAGACCTTTTTTTATTGACCTTCCGTTGAATGCTAATACCCGAAAGCTGACGATTGGATGTATCAGTAGGTAATGTGTTACCTGCAACAGTAGCAAGGAGTTGTCCTCTATCATCAACGATCATTTTTATGTTGGCAGTCTCTTTGAGTGCAATCATCTCTGGAGATCTCAATCTCGTATAACCACCAACATAAAGTGATTTTTTCGGTATTCCAAAGAAATTTTATTCCTTACTGTCATGACAATGCATGCATACATTTCCAATAGTGCTACCACTTGTACTTGTTTGATAGTTTAAATACTTCTCCTTGTCGGCATTTAATGCTACAATAACATTTATAATTTCTAAGACCACACTGGCTAATCATGACAAAACGAAACAATAATAAAAAAAAAGAGAAAAACGAGGATTATACAAGCCAGTGAAACATATGGACTAAAATGCAAATATTTCGGTCAAGACCTCCGCTTGACCGTCCTCAGTGCAAGATAATAACATCAAAATTACTAATAAAACTCCATGGATATTATAAAAAGAATTTCAAACCTTGAAACGAAACTCAACTAAAATTAGAAGACCCTCTCCATGTAACGGTGAGAGGGTAACTGAATGAAAAAATACAGTACTGAATGGGAATTCAATTTTTTAATTTATGCAGAGCATTTTTAAAGGCTAAACGCTTTCCGGGTAAAACATCATCAGAGATTAGGTTAGATTGCAAAATGTGATTTTTTTTAATATTTAAGTAAAAACGATCAGAATTTATTAGTTCATTATAAATGGGGCTTAAATAGGTTTCTCCCGTGTCTCTATTGAGAGCAACCTTTCGGTGAATGTACTTTTTTTTATCTCAACTGCCTCTCTGAAAACTCGGATGAGACCTTCAACAGGGGCAATAATGGAGGTGTTATCGAATAAAACAAAATGGTGCGGGTTGTCATACACATGCTGAGCCAAGGCGGAATCAAAAGTCTCAGGCCTTTGGCATAGCTCCATAGCTTTGTCGATTGAGGACCTGTGTTCCAACAATCTCTCCCCCAATTGCTTATGGGTTCTTCCAACATAGAAACAGCCGCAAGAACATGGAACCCTATAAACACCACTGCCCAGATTAGGGCTCGTTTTATCTTTACCACTGTTAAAATAGTTCTGGATTTTATTAGAATTTTTGAAGGTAACATTTAAGTTATGTTTTTTAAGTATTCTTTGCAATTTGTCACCTAATTTACAAAAATAGGGCAAAACAGTAAAAACTTTCTTATCACCCACTAAAGGGATGATATCCGTTGGAGGTTGTGGAGATGATAAATCTTTTTCTGCCTTTTTTTGTCTTTTTTCTATGATGGATTCCAGTAACTTGATGGTATATCCATTGCAAAACAAAATATCCTTCAGATAATTTAATTCTGGGATTATATGAGCCTTTGAACAAATTCTTATAATGCGATCAACTAAAGATATAACTACTCCTCTTTTTACACAAGGAGGGGGGTTGGAAGAGAAATGCAAATACCTATCATTATGTGTGGGTTTTCTATAAATTGAATATTCAAGGCTGGGAGATTTGTTGAAGATTAAGACGTCTAAAAAAGGCAGTTTATGATTATCTTCTAGTTCCAAGGTGAACTGAAGGTTGGAATCGAAACTATTAAGATGAAGTAAAAAAGCGTTAAGTTCTATCTCTCTGTGATTCCAGACAGAGATCACATCATCGACAAACCGGCCCCAGAAGCGGTGTTTCAGAGGAAAAGTATTCAAAGTGGAGGTTTCAATAAATTCCATGTAAAAAGTGGCCAAAAAAGGTGAAAGGCTTGTACCCATAGGGAGCCCATTTGTTTGGGTGAAAAATTGATTGTTGTACCGGAAATATAAGGAATATCTATTGCAAAGGCGAAGACGTCTTAATCTTCAACAAATCTCCCAGCCTTGAATATTCAATTCATAGAAAACCTACACATAATGATAGGTATTTGAATTTCTCTTCCAACCACCCTCCTTGCGTAAAAAGAGGATTAGTTATATCTTTAGTTGATCGTATCATGAGAATTTGCTCAAAGGCTCATATAATCAAAGAATTAAATTATATGAATGATATTTTGTTTTGCAATGGATATCTCATTAAGTTACTGAAATCCATCATTGAAAAAAGACAAAAAAAGGCAGAAAAAGATTCATCATCTCCACAACCTCCAACGGATATCATTCCTTTAGTGGGTGATAAGAAAGTTTTTACTGTTTTGCCCTATTTTCGTAAATTAGGTGAAAAATTGCAAAGAATACTTAAAAAACATAACTTAAATGTTACCTTCAAAAATTCTAATAAAATCCAGAACTATTTTAACAGTGGTAAAGATAAAACGAGCCCTAATTTGGGCAGTGGTGTTTATAGGGTTCCATGTTCTTGCGGCTGTTTTTATGTTGGAAGAACCCATAAGCAATTGGGGGAGAGATTGTTTGAACACAGGTCCTCAATCGACAAAGCTATGGAGCTATGCCAAAGGCCTGAGACTTTTGATTCCGCCTTGGGTCAGCATGTGTATGACAACCCGCACCATTTCGTTTTATTCGATAACACCTCCATTATTGCCCCTGTTGAAGGCCTCATTCAAGTTTTCAGGGAGGCAGTTGAGATAAAAAAGTACATTCACCGAAAGGTTGCTCTCAATAGAGACACGGGAGAAACTTATTTAAGCCCCATTTATAATGATCTAATTAATTCTGATCGTTTTTACTTAAATATTAAAAAAAATCACATTTTGCAACCTAACCTAATCTCTGATGATGTTTTACCCGGAAAGCGTTTAGCTTTTAAAAATGCTCTGTATAAATTAAAAAATTGAATTCCCATTCAGTACTGTATTTTTTCATTCAGTTACCCTCTCACCGTCACATGGAGAGGGTCTTCTAATTTTAGTTGAGTTTCGTTTCAAGGTTTGAAATTCTTTTTATAGTATCCATGGAGTTTTATTAGTAATTTTGATGTTATTATCTTGCACTGAGGACGGTCAAGCGGAGGTCTTGACCGAAATATTTGCATTTTAGTCCATATGTTTCACTGGCTTGTATAATCCTCGTTTTTCTCTTTTTTTATTATTGTTTCGTTTTGTCATGATTAGCTAGTGTGGTCTTAGAAATTATTTACGACAAGCTTACGGGGAGCGCACGACCAAGTCTGTTCCTAATTATTTTGATTTTTCCAAAAAACACGCTAAGTTAATTAGCCAGCAAGAATTTTTACAGAATTGTAGGTTTCATAGAATTCTTCCGAAGTCTCTTCGGTTTAGATTAAATCTAGGCACGCAATCAGAACTGAAATTTAGTGATAGGGTTGGTTTTCAATCATTGAACCACATTTTAAAAGACCATAAAAACCGACGTTTTTTCCTTAGTAACATGATTTCTAGAGTTCGACATTTTTTACAGTGTAACCTCTCGTCACCAGATTTTCAACAGATTTCTAAAATAGCTCATAGTTCTTTCCGTCACGACTTTTTTATGGCTAGAGCTCGTTTATTAGAAAAGTTTTTAAAATTACAATACGAAAAATTTCAAAATTCCAGACGTTTCCTCCCTAGATTCTGTCCTAGCCCGGCCATTGAGAACCTATCTTCGAAAGTTCTTACACCGGAAGAAATCCATATCTTGTCTAAGGGACCAAAATTTTTCTTGCCTCATCCACGAGTAAATTTCTCAGAGATAGTATCCAGTGTGGCGGCGGGTATATTTGGCTCAAGAGGTATTGTGGAAAATCCCGATTTACTTCGAGGGGAGGTTGTTAAGAATCTTCTTAACTTTACTCCTTATTCCTCAAATTCAAATACTCGAGAAACACAAATTCTGGTAAATTTAAAAAGAGACCCAGACATCATTATCACCAGGGCTGACAAAGGGAATAAAATTGTTATCCTTGATAAAATTTCATACAATAAAAAAGTTACGGATATTTTGTCTGACACTCACACTTATAAACGCATAGAGTCAGATCCCACCGACAAATTCACCCGTGAAGTACGAAAAGAGTTGGGAATTTTACAAAAAGAAAGACTCGTTATTCCACAAATGTACAAAATGTTTTACCCTATAGGGTGCTCTGCTCCTAAATTCTATGGTCTCCCAAAAATTCGCAAAGATGGAATTCCTCTGCGCCCAATAGTGGCCTCTTATAGTTCGCCAGCTTCCAGACTGGGAAAATGGTTATCCACAATTTTTCGTCCGCTTATGTCGACTCAAGCTTCTTACATTAAAAATTCAGTACACCTTGTGAAAAAATTAAAAAAACTTGATATAAAAAAAGACACAATTTTGGCCAGTTTTGATGCCACTTCGATGTATACATCATGTGATATAAAAAAATGGGTATTTGCTCTTCAAAAGAAATTAGAAGATAATATTGACCGGATGGATTACAAAATATAAGATATTGAAACCATTATGTGACTTGTTCGCCTTTGCAATAGATATTCCTTATATTTTCGGTACAACAATCAATTTTTCACCCAAACAAATGGCCTCCCTATGGGTACAAGCCTTTTAACTTTTTTGATCAGTTTTTACATGGAATTTATTGAAACCTCTGCTTTAAATACTTTTGTTCTGAAACCATACTTTTGATGCCGGTTTATTGTTGATGTGATGTCTGTCTGGAATCACGGAGAGATAGAACTTAACGCCTTTTCACTTCATCTTAATAGTTTCGATTCCAACCTTCAGTTCACCTTGGAACTAGAAGATAATCATAAACTGCCTTTTTTTGACGTCTTAATCTTCAACAAATCTCCCAGCCTTGAATATCCAATTTATAGAAAACCTACTCATAATGATAGGTATTTGCATTTCTCTTCCAACCACCCTCCTTGTGTAAAAAGAGGAGTAGTTATATCTTTAGTTGATCGCATCATAAGAATTTGTTCAAAGGCTCATATAATCCCAGAACTAAATTATCTGAAGGACATTTTGTTTTGCAATGGACATCTCATCAAGTTACTGGAATCCATCATAGAAAAAAGACAAAAAAAGGCAGAAAAAGATTCATCATCTCCACAACCTCCAACAGATATCATCCCTTTAGTGGGTGATAAGAAAGTTTTTACTGTTTTGCCCTATTTTCGTAAATTAGGTGACAAATTGCAAAGAATACTTAAAAAACATAACTTAAATGTTACCTTCAAAAATTCTAATAAAATCCAGAACTATTTTAACAGTGGTAAAGATAAAACGAGCCCTAATTTGGGCAGTGGTGTTTATAGGGTTCCATGTTCTTGCGGCTGTTTCTATGTTGAAAGAACCCATAAGCAATTGGGGGAGAGATTGTTGGAACACAGGTCCTCAATCGACAAAGCTATGGAGCTATGCCAAAGGCCTGAGACTTTTGATTCCGCCTTGGCTCAGCATGTGTATGACAACCTGCACCATTTCGGTTTATTCGATAACACCTCCATTATTGCCCCTGTTAAAGGTCTCATCCAAGTTTTCAGGGAGGCAGTTGAGATAAAAAAGTACATTCACCGAAAGGTTGCTCTCAATAGAGACACGGGAGAAACCTATTTAAGCCCCATTTATAATGAACTAATAAATTCTGATCGTTTTTACTTAAATATTAAAAAAAATCACATTTTGCAACCTAACCTAATCTCTGATGATGTTTTACCCGGAAAGCGTTTAGCTTTTAAAAATGCTCTGTATAAATTAAAAAATTGAATTCCCATTCAGTACTGTATTTTTTCATTCAGTTACCCTCTCACCGTTACATGGAGAGGGTCTTCTAATTTTAGTTGAGTTTCGTTTCAAGGTTTGAAATTCTTTTTATAGTATCCATGGAGTTTTATTAGTAATTTTGATGTTATTATCTTGCACTGAGGACGGTCAAGTGGAGGTCTTGACCGAAATATTTGCATTTTAGTTCATATGTTTCACTGGCTTGTATAATCCTCGTGTTTCTCTTTTTTTATTATTGTTTCGTTTTGTACAATAACATTGTCATGTGAACACACTTTATTAAAATGCTCCATCTTCACTTCTTTTTTTTAAAGATATGACTTATGTGTTTATCGTTCCACTGCGTAAGAAATACTGATTTAATACATGCAATAGACTAGGTAGTGTCGATTACCGGACATAAAATACCAGTGGGAAAGCCAAATCGTGTCTCTGAGAAATCATAGAGTACAATTGTTAGAGCCGCAAGCATATTTTGACATTTTAAGATACGTACAAAAAAAATAAATAAAAAAATAAATAAAGTTGAATAATTTCGTAGTTTAAAAAAATAGTTTGTTTTTATGAAAAAATATTGAATTAGAACCATCAGTCCTCATCATTATGAGTATCCAAAACTGGACTTAAGTTTCACATTTGAACTAGAGAATTGTATTTTCCATAATTTTCTTACAAGAAACTAGAGTTTACGGTCAAAAACCCTTATTAGCTCAGATTTGACGGAAATAGTTTTATTTTTTGATCCAAAAACAGACTGAAGTTTCAGATTTGAACCAGAGAATTGTATTTTCCATAATTTTCTTACAAAAAACTAGAGTTAACGGTCAAAAACCCTTATTAGCTCAGATTTTAGTGAAATAGTTTTATTTTTCGAATCAAAAATAGACTTAAGTTTTACATTTGAACCAGAGAATTGTATTTTCCATAATGTTATTACAAAAAACTAGAGTTTACGCTCAAAAATACTTATTAGTTCAGATTTTACGGAAAGATTTTTATTTTTTGATCAAAGACTGGACTTAAGTTTCACATTTGAAGCATAGAATTGTATTTTTGATAATTTTCTTACAAAAAACTAGAGTTTAATGTCAAAAACCCTAATTAGCTCAGATTTTACAGAAATAGTTTTTTTTTACGAACCAGAAAATGACTTAAGTTTCACATTTGAACCAGAGAATTGTATTTTCCTTAATTTTCTTACAAAAAACTAGAGTTTACGGTCAAAAAGCCTTATTAGCTTAGATTTTATAGAAATAGTTTATTTTTCGATCCATAACTGGACTTAAGTTTCACCTATGAGCCAACGAATTGTATTTTCCATAATTTTCTTACAAAAAACTAGAGTTTACGGTCAAAAACCCTTATCAGCTCAGATTCTATAGAAATAGTTTATTTTTCGATCCATAACTGGACTTAAGTTTCACCTATGAGCCAACGAATTGTATTTTCCATAATTTTCTTACAAAATACTAGAATTTACTGTCAAAAACCCTTATTAGCTCAGATTTTAGGCTAGCAATTCACCCCCGACTATCACACAATAACTACGCTAAGACACCCCTCTGTCATCGCCCCATCCCCCCAAACACTTTTCAGCCATTTCTATTTAAAAATTTTATTTCAACTCATTCATTCGGGTTTTTTCGCAAGCAATTCATCCCCCCCACTATCATACTATAACTACGCTAAGATCCTTCTGCCATCAACCCATCTCCCCCCCCCCCCAACACACTTTTCAGCCATTTCTCGTTGAAAATTTTATTTCCAAGTCATCCACTCGGGTTTTTTGTAAGCAATACGCCCCCAAATTATCACACTATAACTACTCTATGACAGCCGGCTGCCATCACCCCATCTCCCAACAAAACACTTTTCAGCCATTTATCGTTAAAAATTTTATTTCCAAGTCATCCGCTCGGGTTTTTTGTAAGCAATACACCCCCAAACTATCACACTATAACTACTCTATGACAGTCGGCTGCCATCGCCCCATCTCTCAGCAAAACACTTTTCAGACATTTCTAGTTAAAAAAATTTCCCAGACTACACTAAGTTTTACCATTTTCGACCTGATACCTTAAACTAGGTATCCTTTTCCCAGAAATAGACTTAAGTTTCACATTTGAACCAGCAAATTGTATTTTCCATAATTTTCTTACGAAAAACTAGAGTTTACGGTCAAAGACCCTTATTAGCTCAGATTTTATAGAAATAGTTTATTTTTCGATCCATAACCGGACTTAAGTTTCACCTATGAGCCAACGAATTGTATTTTCCATAATTTTCTTACAAAAACTAGAGTTTACGGTCAAAAACCCTTATTAGCTCAGATTTTAGACTAGCAATTTGCCCCCCACTATCACACTATAACTACTCTAAGACACCCCTCTGTCATCGCCCCGTCCCCCCACTATCATACTATAACTACTCTAAGAAATCCTTCTGCCATCAACCCATCTCTCCCCCAAAATACTTTTCAGCCATTTCTCGTTAAAAATTGTATTTCCAAGTTATCCACTCGGGTTTTTTTTGTAAGCAATACGCCCCCAAACTATCACACTATAACTACTCTATGACAGCCGGCTGCCATCGCCCCATCTCCTAACAAAACACTTTTCAGACATTTCTAGTTAAAAATTTTTCCCAGACTACACTAAGTTTTACCATTTTTGCTCTGATACCTTAAACTAGGTATCCTTTTTATCCTTTTCCCAGACTACATTGACTTTCTGTGATGAACAAGTAAAATTTTCAAAAAAATTAAAAGTTAAGTTTTACCATTTTTGACCAAATACCTTAAACAAGGCATCCTTTTCCCAGAGTACACTGCCTTTCTATGATGAACAAATAAAATGTTCAAAAAACTTTATAGTTAAGTCTTACTATTTTCGACGTGATACCTTAAACTAAGTATCCTTTTTCCAAAATACATTGACTTCCTATGACGAATTACTAAAATGTTCATCCCCCTATATTCACAGAACACATCGGAGAAGTAATGCTATCCAGTATTAAAATTCTTTTCGTGCCATCTAAATCTCTCTTAGTGTCAAATTTTTATTATACTATAATGTTAAACTCTATTTTAAACTGACAACACTGTTCAAACGCCACTTGTGTATTATACAGAACATATCGAAGAAGTAAAGCTATCCATTATTAAAATTCTTTTCTTGCCATCTACATCTCTCTTAGTATCAACTTTTTAGTATATTGTAACGTTAAACTCTATTTTAAATTGACAACACTGTTCAAACACCACTTGTTTATTATACAGAACAAATCGAAGAAGTAAAGCTATCCATTATTAAAATTTTTATCTTGCCATCTACACCTCTCTTAGTATCAACTTTTTAGTATACTATAACGTTAAACCCTATTTTAAATTGGCAACACTGTTCAAACACCAATTGTGTATTATACAGAACTCATCGAAGAAGCAAAGCTAGGTCAAGTCATAAGACCATTTTATCATCGTTAACCATTTCCATAGATTTTAATTGTTCCAAATTTATAATAAATACGCTATGAGTCAACAACCCCGAGGGGTTACCTTAACTGATAATCACCAATTCACAAATGCTATACCCTTTTATCTCCACCTTCATACGATCCAATTCGCAAATGCTATCCTGCTCTGTTTTTTCCCTATTATTCAATTAATATCGTTCGTATAGTCCAATTCGCAAATGCTAAACGCTTTTTTTTCTCCGCTATCATACGATCCAATTCGCAAATGCTATCTAGCTCTGTTTTTTCCCTATTATTCAATTAATATCCTTCGTATAGTCCAATTCGCAAATGCTAAACCCTTTTTTTCTCCACCTTCATACGATCCAATTCGCAAATGCTATCTAGCTCTGTTTTTCCCCTATTATTCAATTAATATCGTTCGTATAGTCCAATTCGCAAATGCTAAACCCTTTATTTTCTCCACGTTCAAACGATCCAATTCACAAATGCTAAGTTTGCCTATAGAACGGTAATAAAGACGGTAAGTTTGCTATATAGAAGTTTTGGACAAGGCAGTTCTAATAGTGTACTTCTTGTTTTGATCTGAAGCTTTTTTCAGGAGTTAAGGGTTACTTTACATTTTACTATGGGGCGTGATCGTCTCTTACTTGGTTGCTAGCTACTGCTGCAACCCAGATTACTGTGAAGGTTTCAAGCTCCTATTTTCATAAATGTGGAATTTGATATTTTTTGGCAAAATTGCTTAGAAAATCAAATATCTATTAAAATTGTAATATTTAAAGACAAGTGATAAAAGTGAAAACAATGATAAATGATGAAAATGCAGATCTTAGTAAAAAGTGAAACAGTTAAAAAAAATTTATTGAAAAAGGCGCTAGAACTTTTAATATACGTTTAAATGAGCCCTTTCACGACTTTCTAGGACCACTGGGTTGATACAATCATCCCTAGTAAAAAAGGGCAAATCAACACGCATTCGTAATCTTTCTTCTGGTAAAAATACCAAATTCCAAATTTTTGCAGATAGGAGCTTGAAACCTCTACAAAAAGGTTCTCTGATACGCTGAAACTGATGAAGCTAATATGTTTATTGAGATTTTTTCCCTTTATTCGAAAATAGGGCAAATTTTCACAGGCTCCTAACTTTTGATGAGTAAGACTAAACTTAATGAAACTTAAATATTTAAAATCAGCATAAAAAGCCAATTTTTTTGATGTATATACTGATGTTAAGATTCCATTTTGTAGAGTTTCGGTTAATGTTGAGAGGAGTTGCTTTTACTATGCAGTTTGTTACCACGAACTGTTTGAAACTATCTATGGGAAAAAAGATGCCGTTTAGGCGGAATGCTGTAGTAGCTGCCACTTTTCTTGATTTTCAAGCCAATATATTTCTCTTTGCTGTTCAAGGGACAGAAAGTTTCATATAAAGGGGTTTCGGACAAGACGGTTCTAATGGTGTACTTTTTGTTTTGATCTGACTCTTTTGTTAGGAGTTGCGGGTTACTATATTTCTTAACATTGGACGTTATCATCTCTTACTAGGTAACTAGTTACCACTGCAACCCGGATTTATCATCTATATAATTATTTCTTGCAATACTTCAGATATTATGGACTACTGTTAGTTCTTTAATGTAACATTTTAGGACCACTGGGCTGATACGATCACTCCCGGGGAAAAAAACAAATAAACACGCATCCGTGATCTTTCTTCTGAAAAAAAAATACCAAATTCCTAATTTTTAAAGATGGGAACTTGAAATCTCTACAGGAAGGTTCTCTGCGAGGTGCTGTCCCCTCCTCAACGCCTCGCTCTTTATGCTAAAGGTTTTATTGTTTAAAAAAATAGAGTTGTGAGAAAGTCAAACTTTAGCGTAAAGAGCGAGGCGTTGAGGAGAGGACAGCCCCTTTCATATACGGATTAATTTCTGTTCGTTTTAAGTTTTAACGTCGTTCCTTACTTTCAGTTAAAAAAAAACTTTTTTTTTATTTAATTTCTAACATTTTTGAATTAATGCAGGTTTTGATTTTGGCTCACCGTACATGAATAATTAAAGTAAAATTTGCATATTAATTTTACTTTTATTTGGTTAAATGGCTTTCTCGAAACTTTTTAATTTTATTTACGAACGTGTTTATTAGTAATAAATATACTTAACTTACGAATTAACTTACGTAACGAAATTGTATACTCATTGATTTTTAATACGTATATTAGGGGGTTCTCCCCCTAGTCAATACCTTGCTCTTTAAGCTAAAGTTCAAATTTTGTTCCAATTCCTTAAAAATTACCCCTCAATCACAAAGGCCGTTAATTAGAATAAATAGTTCTTATGAAAGTACTAAAAAACCTTTGGCTTAAAGAGCGAGGTATTGACTAGGGAGTGAACCTAATCATATACGTAATATTTTCTGTTCGTTTTAAGTTTTGATGTTGTTCCTTACTTTCAGTTGAAAAACTTGTTTTTTTTTAATATAATTTCTGATCTTTTTCTTTGATAATGATGGGAAATCCGGCGCCCCCTTCATAGCAATGCCCTTTACCCCATGAAAACTTCCTTCACAGAAAGTTCCTCCTATATAACCACCCGACACACCCCCTCCCCCACCTACCAGAAAAAATCCCCCTCAAAACGTCTGTATACTTCCCAATAACCAATACCATATGTTAACATTGGGTAAAGTTCTTAACTTTCAGCCCTTCCCCCGGGGACTTTGGGGGATTAAGTCATCCTAAAAGACATAGTTATAAAATTTTCGACCATGTTGAACAAAATGGCTATCTCAAAATTTTGATCGGGGACTTTGGGAAAAAATGAGCGTGCGAGGGGGCCTAGTTGCCCTCTATTTTTTTGGTTACTTAAAAAAGGCACTAGAAATTTTAATTTCGTTTCCAATGAGCCCACCCACGATAGTTTAGGACCACTGGGTCAATACGATCTCCCCTGGGAAAAAAAACAAAAAAACAACAACAAATAAACACACATCCGTGATCTTTCTGCTGGCAAAAAATGCAATTTCCACATTTTTGTAGACCTCTACAGTAGGGTTCTATTATACGCTGAATATGATTGTGTGATTTTCATTTAGGTTTCACAACTTTTAGGGGGTCTTTCCACCTTTTTCCTAAAATCAGCCAAATTTTCTCAGGCACATAACTTTCTGTGCGTATTAAACTTGATGAAATTTATATATTTGAAATCAGCATTAAAATCTGATTCTTTTGATGTATCTATTGGTATCAGTAGGGTGTATCTATGGAATTCGAGCCGATTACGTTCCTAGGCAGCTTTCCATGGCAGATTATCAGACTGGTTATTGCTATTGATATCAATTGCACATTGAATTATCACATGCACATTGCAAAAAAAGTTGGCTCGTTACAAAGTGGTCAAGCATGTTATGAAACTAAAGTCAAGATTTTATTGCACAAGAAATTTCACAATTTTTTTTTAAAAAAGCTGGCACTATATAAAGTGCTCCAACATGTTTTGGGAGTATGCACGAACATATATAACTCAAGCAGAGTGTTTTTCGAGCCAACATCCGTTTTTTA
This sequence comes from Artemia sp. Qi Xiang Cuo, assembly GCF_049724085.1. Taxonomy (NCBI): domain Eukaryota; kingdom Metazoa; phylum Arthropoda; class Branchiopoda; order Anostraca; family Artemiidae; genus Artemia; species Artemia sp. Qi Xiang Cuo. Next base: position 91,520,175 of record NC_142795.1, on the reverse strand, counting down.
TTTGTCCCTGAGATTCTGTATAAAATACCCATACATTACGATTTAATTTTCATTATGTTTTAACATATCAAACATAGTACACTGAATATTATTAGCTTTGAAACAGTGGATACCTCAATTTTCAACGTGAGTACAGTTTACTGAATTTCTGAATTTATTTCCAAATAAAAATCATTTTAACAGTAAATTCAAATTTCAGGGGCATAGGCCCCCCCTTCAACAATACAAACCCATACAATAGTATAAGTATACTCGTTAGAAAACGCAAAGTAAGCTTTTTTTCTATTATGTAAACAAAAAACCCATCCCCCACTGCTCTGCTTACGAGCATAATTCTGTAGTTTTACTTATCTCGTTCAAAATGGCCCTTTTCACATTATCAAAAATAGAGTTTCTGGTCTAAAAAAGGCATCTGTGTCTTATCCTGTTAGCAAGAGTGGCAATTTCCAAACAACCTTTTACATGTTCATTATCTGGAATTATTATTAATACCACATGATTAAGGACAGTGCCAATGGTTTCCTTGAGAAATAGATTCTTGTTGTGGTCAAATTAGGCGTGAGTAAAGCCTTTGAAATGCGATGCATAAGTGATGTTTGAACAATGTTGTCAATTTAAAATATGGTCTAGCTTTATGGTATACTAAAAAATTGATATTAAAATCATTAATTAAAGAATAGTACACTAAACTCAGAATCAACTTTAGGGGGTAATTTATATCATGGGGAGATGTTTTTGAAATCTCCCTTCCCTCCAAGCTCAAATTTTCCAAAATTCTACATTAGAAGCCCTTTTAATTATTTCTAAAGTGCTAAGACATAGAGTGCTACAAATATCAGAATCGACTTTATAGGGCAAATTATATTATGGGGAATTTTTTTGAAATCTCCCTTCCCTCCAAGCTCAAATTTTCCAAAATTCCACATTAGAAGGCTTTTTAATTATTTCTAAAGCGCTAAGACATAGAGTGCTACAAATATCAGAATCGACTTTATAGGGCAAATTATATTATGGGGATGTTTTTGAAATCCCCCTCCCCCTCCCCCCAAACTCAAAATTTCCAAAATTTTGCATTAAAAGCCTTTTTAATTTTTTCTAAAGCGCTAAGACGTAGAGTGCTACAAATATCAGAATCGACTTTATAGGGCAAATTATATTAAGGGGAGATGTTTTTGAAATCCCCCACCCCCCAAACTAAAAATTTTCCAAAATTCTACATTAGAAGCCTTTTTATTTATTTCTGAAGCACTAAGAAATTGCATTCTAAAACGATCAAAATTAAATTTCTAGAGGTAACAATATTATGGGGAATTTTTTTGAAATCTCCCTTCCCCCCAAGCTCAAATTTTCCAAAATTCTACATTATAAGACTTTTTAATTATTTCTAAAGCACTAACACATAGGGTGCTACAAAGATCAGAATCGACTTTAGAGGGTAATTTATATTATGGGAAGATGTTTTTGAAATTTCCCTTCCCTCAAAACTCAAATTTTCCAAAATTATACTTTAGAAACTTTTTTTTTAATATTTCTAAGCCACTAATAGATATACCGTTGCAAATATCACAATTGACTTTAGGGGATAATTTATATTATGGGGGGATATTTTTGAAATCCCCCTTCCCCCCAAACTCAAAATTTTCCAAAATTCTACTTTAGAAACTTTTTTTTTAATATTTCTAAACCACTAATGGATATAGTGTTACAAACATCAGAATCAACTTTAGAGGGCAATTTATCTGTAAAAGAGGGGTCATTATTTCAATCTAAATTTTTCTTCTTTTTTTTAAGGATGAGGATTTGTACAATTACTCCCCCCCCGGAAAAGAGAGCTGAGGCTAATGGCGTTACTCCAATGCAACAAGTGGAGATAGCTGGCCCATCGGGAGCACCCACGTCCATTCCAGACCGGCGCTGCCTGCCCAAGACCCACCCGTGCAAGCCCCTATGCAGCCGGGTGGAACGCTGAAAAGAGAGTGGATGGTTGCTCATAACGTTATTGCTGGACAAGATTGCGAGGTCACCCCCTATCAAGCATTGCCGGGCCCCTCACGACAAATGCAAGGTGAGAATGATATGGTCCCTACAGCTCTCAAAATGCAAGCAGCAAATCTAAATGTGAGTTTTCAAATATTATTTCTCGCTAATGATTCTTTTTCCCAAGTCAATTTGAAGGACTGAGAATTGTACCGCTAGACATAATTCCAAGATTCTAATTTGCATAATAAAGGCTTCGATAAGAGATGCGAGACTTGACAGTTTCAATTTTATCATTTGCTCCGGAAAATCTTGAAAATAACAGACAACACATTGAAAATAGGCTATTTTTAGGAGATGTCATGATTTTCACTATTTTATTGTGTGTGTGTGTGTGTGTGTGAGCGGTGCATGCGCCACTCATTTTTCTGTCTACTCGATAATTCATTGAGATAGTATAATGAATATTGCAAATTCAATAACGACGTAATGATTTTCACTATTTAGTTGTGTGTTTTTGTGTGTGTGTGTATGTGTGTGTGTGTGAGCGGTGCATGCGCCACTTATTTTTCTGTCTACTCGATAATTCATGGAGATAGTATAATGAATATTGCAAATTCAATAACAACGTAATGATTTTCAATATTTTGTTGTGTGTTTGTGTGTATGTTACTAACAACATTTGTAATTTATTATGCATTTGTTCTGTAAATAATGCTATGAGCAAAAATTCGTAATTTATTATGCATTTGTTTAATAAATACGAATCCAATTAAAAAAAAACAACATTAAACGAGTAGATTTGTATGAAAAGGAATCTGATCGCTATTATTTATGGATGACTAGATTTGTAGGAAAAAAAGAGTCAATTTTTTTTTTAATGAGCTATTAAGACCATTATTGAGTTGATTTTTTTTTCTGAGTTTTCTGTGGGAGGCGGGGGTAAGTATTTATTTAAATGATTCTAGGAGGAGGAATTGAATTTTGTGGGTGGTATGGAAAAAAATGGTACGTGTTAAATATTCAGGTAAACATACGACTAGAAATGAACTTGATTTTTCAACTTTATGAAATAATGCTTATTTCACATAGAAAATAAAACCTTTTTTCTATAGATTAATGAAATAGCAGCGCCATTGGGTCATGAAACATCAGAATTTACAGGACCTCAACCAATTCTATCACCACCAATGGAGTTTAGAAACGAACCTTCATTAGTTCTAGACAATATGGAGTGGCATAGGGGTTTTCTTAATGATTGTTTTGGGAACATGGCTAGCCTAGACGATTTAACTTGTGACAGTGAGACGATAGATGATCAGGAATGGTCAGATAGATTTATTCGTGAGCATTTAGGGGATGTTAGTAGTGCAACTGAACCGGGTCCTCATAAAGAAATCCCATCACAGGACAATACAGGGTGGCTTGATCAGCTGTCCCCAAACACCTTGGAATACGTACTAGCAGGTCTAGGGGACTTCATGCCATCTCCAACCATTGCAATTGAACAGACTGGGGGTGGTGTTATTGACAATTCCATGTCACCCCCCACCATTCCGCTTAATGATACACCTAGTGCTAGTAATAATAGTAGTAATACAGCAACAACAATGCAAACTGTTGGACCTAATGTTTCCGGGGATATTTTTGACAATGATTTTATAATTAGTGAATTGGATCCTGTGCAAATAGGTGCAGGACATGAAAATAGTGTCACGTCCCTGGAACTACGTGAATTTTATTTGTTGGAATCTGCTCTAGGTCACTTACAAACACATAGGGTAGATTTTAATCCTCCCGAGGAAAACGTGGTTGACGGGAGTGTTATTTTAACAGACCCTGTAAATGTTCTTCATACCTACATCGACCGAATTCGAGTACTTATTGAGATTGCGATCCAGAAATGGGGGGATCAATGGGGGAATAAGGCATTGGTAAACCAAAGAGTTTATTTACAAACAGGAATATCTTGAAACATTTTTTATTTTCCTTTTTCAACTGGCAATCAAACTTTTTACCCTGGTTTAGATGAATTTGAGGGTAACTTTTTCAACTGGGTAAATGAAATACTTTCTACTTTGGAGACATTTAACGAGAGAGGGAGCGGGTCCACCGTTCTCTACATTGAACACATGGATCTGAATCTCAGTAGATTTAAAAAAAACTTTATTTTAAGGGGGGCAGGTAGAAAAATAAAATGCCACTCAGATTTGTCGGCTACAGGAGGGGTTCAGAGTTTCAATTTTGACAAGGGGCTGCAATGCTTTAAATAAGCATTTTTAGCAGCAGGCCATAAAACACTAAAAAAAGAGTCAACAATGAAAAATCTCGACAGCCTTGCTCGTAACAGTGGTGAAAATTTCCCTAAAGTAAATTTTGATTGTTTAGAGGGGAAGTATCTGGTGTCTTTAAAAGAAAGAACCATATTTGAAAAAGCAAATAAAAATCTTGGGATGGGGGTGGTTGTTCTCCAGTATGACACAGAATTTGTAAATGGGGGAAAGAAACTAAATAAAAAAGGAGTTTTATATTAAGTTAGGACACCGATGGTAGATAATGTTAAAAATTGGGTTTGGGTCATTTATGAGTCCCCCATAGGAATTTAAACATGTAAATTCCTATGGTCATTTTTTCCCCGTTACAGCAATAAGTCGACTCTTATCCCCAAGCACGAAGTAAGGAGAATGTCACTATTGCCCCATGTGTCTTTCCTCATTTAGATCTGAGCGAACATTCTTTGATCACATGAGACATTGCAAAATTCATGGCAATAAAAGAATAGAAATGCCGGCAGAAAGCAAAGATACTTTACAATTTAAAAACTTCCAAAATTCCCTGCTACAAGTTGATAAAATATCTTTAGACTGTGAATCAAGACTGGTGGAGGTATCAAACCCATCAAGGCCAAATATAGTCAAGGAACACAAACTAGTTGCGTGTTCCTACGCGCATGCCCGTTGCGATTCTATTAATAAAATGCAGCTGGAAGAGATTTTTTGGCTATGGATGAGGAGGGTAGCATGGAGAAGCTATTAGTGCCTTTAATAAAAACAGCGAACGGTGCAATTTCACGATTGCGTCACACCAACTACCCAATGTCATTATCAGATAAGGAGCAGCTGGCACTAGAAAAGGGGACAATTTGTTGGGTTTGTAGGGGTGTTCTTGCCGAAAAAGACGCTGTCCAGGATAACAATCATCTTATTGACCCCAGTTCAACGGGAAAAAGTAACTTTCGGGGGTGGGCTCACAATTCATGTAATTTAAAAATTAAACAGCAACTCTTTCTTCCGGTTTTTATACATAATTCTAACTACGATCTGAAGTATGTGCTACCAGCAACGGCACATCTTCAAAGAAATGGAACAGTGGATGATGCGTGGGTGATAGAAGTAGTATTGCTACAATTAAAGAGAGTGGACAGTCCCCTCATATAGCTATAATGATAAGTAGCAGAGTGTTCTCCCATATAGCTATAATTATAAGTAGTGCACAGTAATCCCGCCATACAAGCAGACAGTGTAATGACCGGAATCCAACTACCGCAAAAATTCGTGCTGATCTCTGTTCAAAGTGCGTGATGTTTTCATGGTAGTGATTCGTTTCCTTTGTATGAAATTGTGAAATTCTTTCTGTAATTTAATTTTTTTTGGGCGTGGTTGACTTATGTTTAACCTTGAACGCGGATATAAAAACTCCGACAATGAATTATTTTATCAGTTCAGAATTGGCATTTGAAATATAATGATGCGTTCAAACAATAGGAATATTGACGAAAGCTACACGCAAGAAGTAAGTTATTCTTTTATATTCTTAATGGGTAAAGAAATTAATTCTACTAAAATTTATATAGACCCTATTATAGTTAACAGATTGTTAAATATTTTGTGAACCTGGATCTCCAGAGGTCGGTAAAGAGCAATATCAAAACATGAAAAAAAGTATGTAAACACTGCATTTAAATGGCTTGCGAGCTTAGCACATGAGGTAAATAATACCTATTTTTTATTCCGGCCCAAAGTTCCCCACATTCGTTCCCCACCGGCCCAAATTGCAACAATCGTCCACCCCCCATCCCTCCAGCCCCCCCCCTTCCAACTCCCCCCTCCAACCCCCCCCCCCAAATATATATATTTTTTTTAACTTTTTTTTAACTTTTTTTACATCTCTTTGAATGTCATGAAACCCACTTAAAACACAAAAAATTTCATCAAAAATCTTAGAATGTCATGAAATACTTAAAACATAAGAAATTCACATTTAATATTTTCCAACTTCAAAATGGGAATGATAGATATATATATTGCGACTTTTACTATTAGAAAAATAATGTTTGTAGTGACTAATTTTTTTTTTCTGAGTTTTTTTTACTTTTTTTTCTGATAGTTTTTTTTCCATTTTTTTTTTCACCTTTTTTTTTATATATCTAAATCATATCAGAAAAATAGAATGACACTTTTAATTTAAATTTTAGAAACTTATTCTTGTGCATACTATTGATGAGTTTATAAAAATATAAGGCGGGGAAGGGGGCAATGTATCAATTCTAATACCTTCGTTGTAAGGTGAAAAAAAAACTATTTCTTCGCATGAAAAGTAAGGTGGGCGGGGGGATTCCTTGTGCAGACACGTATACCCTTTGACAAGAAAACTAATGTGCTCATTCCGACACGCAACACTGAAGTTTAGTGTTTGGTTAGCTTTTAATTATATCATATTTATAGCTGACTATTTCTAGATCTATAGTTTAAATCATTGTATTGGATTTGATGCAGCGAGGGTACTAATTTTTTCTTCAGTAAAAAGGGAATCATTATTCCTTACTAAATTTTTTCTTCTTTTAAGGATAATTATGAGCATTGCTCCCCTCATGAAAAGAGGGCTACGGGCACCGACCCAACCCCCGTGCAACGTTTGTAGATAGATGACACATCCAGGAACGTTCAATACCAGTTCCAAGTCCCTTTTCAAATCACCGCGCCCTCTATGAAATCTCTCTCTTGGACATTCAAGGTTGCAGTAGAAGTACCAAGGGGACATCGAATAGCCCTAGAATGGAATGAATATGCTCGTGATCTATTAAATGACATTGAGAATAAGAAGGAGATCCGTAATATCACCAAGGAAATTAAAGACATTGTGTTATATATTTCAGAAATAAAGTTTCATATATTTATTATTTTTATTTTCTTAGGCTTAAGGGTCGAGGTTTGAGAATTTTAAGAGACTATTTTCTCTATTTTAATATATTTATTCAGATGACTACTGACTAAATACGGGATACAACCTGATAACCAAATTCAATATTTTGAAACAACATCAGAATGTAATAGTGATAAGGTAAACCACGACGAAATACTACTGAAATATTCCAACTCTTACATTTCAACGAAAAATCTAAAATGAACTTTAAAACATCTTCAGAATGTCACACACAAACACACAAACACACAAACACACATATATACACACACAAACACACACACACACACACACAAACAAACACACACAAACACACAAACACACACACAGACACACAAACACTCACAAACACACACACGCACAAACACACTCTTACAAACACACACAAACAAACAAACACACATACAACACACAAACACACACACAAAAAAACACACAAACAAACACACACACAAAAACACACAAACACAAACACGAACACACAAAAACACACACAAAATTACACAAACACAAACACACACAAAAAAATACACACAAACAAACACACACAAACACACACACACAAACACACACACAAACACACACACACACACACACAAAAAAATAAAAACACACAAACACAAACATACACACACACACACTCAAACACACACAAAAAAACACAAACAAACACACAAACACACACAAAAACACACAAACACAAACAAACACACACACACAAACAAAAACAGAAAAACACACACACACACGAACACACCCACACACACACAAACAAAAACACACACACACAAAAACAAACAAACTGATTCACACAAACACACAAACAAACACAAAAACACTCCCACAAACACAAAGACACAAACACAAACACACACACACAAACATACATATGCAAATACACAAACACATACACACACAAACACACAAAAACATACACACACACACACAGGTAAACCACGACAAAACACTACTGAAATAATCTAACTCTTACATTTCAACGAAAAAAAAATAATCTAAAATGAACTTTGAAACATCTTCAGAATGTCACACACAACACAAACACACAAACACACGCAAACATACCTACACACACACAAACACAAAAAAAAACAAACACACAAAAACACACACACACACACACAAACACACACAAAAACACTCACACACACGAAGACACACACACACACCCACAAAAACACAAACAAACAAACAAACACACAAACACACACACACAAACACAAAAACACAAACACACACACACAAAAACACACACACACAAACACACAAGCACAAAATTACACAAACACAAACACACACAAACAAATACACACAAACAAACACACACAAACACACACAAACACACACACAAACACACACACACACACAAACACACAAACACACAAACAAAAAAACACACAAACACAAGAACGCAAACACATACAAACACACAAACACACAAAAAAAAACAACAACAAAAAAAAAAACACAAACAAAAAAAACAAAAAACCACAAAAAAAAAAAAAACACACAAAAAAAAAAAAAAACACACAAACACACACAAAAAAGAACACAAACACACAAAAACAAAAACAAAAACACACACACACAAAAACACACAAACTCATACACACAAACACAAACACACTCAAACAACTAAACACACACACACAAACACACACACACACACACACAAACACACACACACAAACACACACACACACAAACAAACCCAAACACACACATACACAAACACACACACACAAACACACACACACACAAACACAAACACAAAAACAAACACACACACACAAAAAAACACACACACAAATACACACACACAAGACACACACACACACACAAACACAAAAACAAACACACACACACACATACACACACAAACAAACAATAAAAAAAAACACACACTAAAAAAAACACAAAAACACACACACACACACACACACAAACACACAAACACAAGCACAAACACAGAAAACACACACACACAAACACACACACACAAAAACACACACAAACACAAACACACAAACAAACACACAAACACAAACACACACACACAAACACAAACACACAAACACACACACACAAACACAATAACACACACACACAAACACAAACACACGCATTTGAACGTAAAGAGAAAAAAAAATCCAAAATGAACTTTGAAACATCTTTAAAATGTAACAGTGACAAGGTAAACCATAAAGAAACATTACTTAAATATTCCAAATCTTGCATTTCACCTACAAAAAAAATCCAAAATGAACTTTGAAAAATCTTCAGAATGTAACAGTGATATGGTAAACCACGACAAAACACTACTGAAATAATCCAACTCTTACACTTCAACAACAACAAAAAAAAAATCAAAAATGAACTTTGAAACATCAAGAGAATGTAACAGTGACAATGTAAACCACGACAAAACACTGCTGAAATATTCCAACTCTGACATTTCAACGAAAAAAAAATCAAAAAAATGAACTTTGAAACATCAAGAGAATGTAAGAGTGACAAGGTAAACCCCGAAAAAAAAACTACTGAAATATTCCAACTCCTACATTTCAACGAAAAAAAAAATCTAAAATGAAACATCTTCAGAATGTCACATACAAACACAAACACACACACACACACACACACACACACAGAAACACACACAACCACACACAAACAAACACCCACACAAAAACACACATACACACACACACACACACACAAACACACACACACACACAAAACAAACAGACACCAACACACACGCACACACACACACAAACACATACACACAAACACAAACACACAAACACACACACAAACACACACACACAAACACAAACACACACACACAAACAAACAAACACACACACACACAAAAAAAACCAAACACTAAAACAAAAACAAACAAACACAAACAAACACACAAACACAAACACACTCACGCAAACACACACACACACACGCACACAAAGACACAAACAAACAAACACAAACACTAAAACAAAAACACACAATTACAAACACACACACACAAACACCTACACACACAAACACACACTCACACAAAAACAAACACACAAATGAAATAATCCAACTCTTACACTTCAACAAAAAAAAAAAAATCAAAAATGAACTTTGAAACATCAAGAGAATGTAACAGTGACGAGGTAAACCACGACAAAACACTACTGAAATGTTCCAATTCTGACATTTCAACAAAAAAAAATGAGCTTTGAAACATCAAGAGAATGTAACAGTGACAAGGTAAACCACGACAAAACACTACTGAAATATTCCAACTCTTACATTTCAACGAAAAAAAAAAATCTAAAACACAAACACACACACACACACAAACACACAAACACACACACAACCAAAAAAACACACACACAAACAAACCAACACAAAAACACACAAACACACACAAACACACAAACACAAACACACAAACACACACACACACAAACACAAACACACACACAAACACACACACACACACACAAACACACACAAAAACACAAACACACACACACACAAACAAAAACAAACACACACAAACACAAACAAACAAACACAAACAAATGTACAATCTTCACGAAGAGAAAAAACAACATGCAACCAGTTTCACGAAAAAAAAACTTTAGTTATCCACAAGTAAATCAACATGCAGCAAGTTTCACGAACAAAAAAATGTCTTGGCGTGGCACGCCACGCCAAGTGAACCTAATTTAACCTAACTTGAATGCAGTTATTTGAAAAAAGGGTGGTATTGTATGTTTACTGCAGGCACCCGGTTGCACGCTCTTTTTTTTTGTTCGTGAAACTTGTTGCATGTTGATTTACTTGTGGATTACTAAAGTTTTTTTTTCTTGAAACTGGTTGCATGTTGTTTTTTCTCTTCGTGAAGATTGCACATTTGTGTGTGTGTGTTTGTGTGTGTTTGTGTTTTTGTGTTTGTGTGTGTTTTTGGGTGTGTTTGTGTGTGTGTGTTTGTATGTGTAGGTGTGTGTGTGTGTGTGTGTGTTTGTGCGTGTTTGTGTTTTTGTGTGTGTTTGTGTTTGTTTGTGTGTTTTTTTGTTTTTGTGTTTTTTTTTGTGTGTGTGTTTGTGTGTGTTTTGTGTGTGTGTTTTTTTGTTTTTGTTTGTGTTTGTGTGTTTATTTTTTTGTGTGTTTTTGTGTTTGTGTGTTTTTTTTTGTGTGTGTGTGTGTTTGTTTTTGTGTGTGTGTCGTGTGTGTGTGTTCGTGCGTGTGTGTGTTTGTGTGGTTGTGTGTGTGTGTGTGTGTGCTTGTGTGTTTGTGTGTGTAGGTGTGTTTGTGTGTTTGTGTGTTTGTGTGTCTGTGTGTTTATGTGTGTGTGTTTGGGTGTATGTGTTTGTTTGTGGGTGTTTGTGTCTGTGTCTTTGTGTTTGTGTGTGACATTCTCAAGATGTATCATTTTAGATTTTTTTTTTCGTTGAAATGTAAGAGTTGGAATATTTCAGTAGTGTTTTGTCGTGGTTTACCTTGTCACTGTTACATTCTTTTGATGTTTCGAAGTTCATTTTTTTATTTTTTTTTCGTTGAAATGTCAGAATTGGAACATTTCAGTTGTGTTTTGTCGTGGTTTACCTTGTCACTGTTACATTCTCTTGATGTTTCAAAGTTCATTTTTGATTTTTTTTGTTGAAGTGTAAGAGTTGGATTATTTCAGTTGTGTGTTTGTGTTTGTGTGTGTGTTTTTGTGTGTGTAGGTGTTCGTGTGTGTGTGTTTGTGTTTGTGTGTTTGTGTTTGTGTGTGTTTTTCTGTTTGTGTGTGTTTGTTTGTGTTTGTTTGTGTTTTTTTGTGTGTGT